>NW_017321513.1:0-350 GCF_000935625.1 Nanorana parkeri
CTCCCTCTCTCTCTCTCTCCCCCCCCTCTCTCTCTCTCTCTGTTTGTCCCGGTGATCATTGTCATAGAAAGCAATCCAAGATATCTGATCTCCATTCCTCTCCTATAGGCCCCGGAACCCCCACACCTGATATAAGATACGGAATCATTATTACAGACAATGGTGACGTCTCATTATACTCACTGGGTTTGTCTTGTAGAGAGAGAGAGGCTGTGACGTCCCGTCTGTCCCGGACATAAGGCCGGTTTATATAGAGTCACTAGACCATTGCGGGACCAATTAGCATTGCAGAGAAGGTTACGGCGTATATACCAAATCCTATTTATGTCTAAACATCTCCCGGGATCCCA
>NW_017321514.1:0-350 GCF_000935625.1 Nanorana parkeri
CCAAACTCTTCACCCTTTTGTGAATAACCCTGTAAGTCTCAACAGCAGCAATAGCAGAACCTATGTCTCCCTGCAAACATTCTGTAAGCTCTCCCAACCTACTCCTGGTCTCTCTAACACACACTAACACGGCTGGCAACCCTGACTTTTATATATAGATGTGACTAGAACATTAAAAAAAATATTATTGGCCCCTCTAAACTACATGACCACAGTTTGAGGTCAGGAAGTTTATTATTGCTAACTGGCTGCTATAGCTGTGAAGGGATGCATTAGTTCTTCATTTTCCCAAACTTTGAACGACTAGTTCCTACTATTTATGATTGCAATACACAAAGAGAGTTCTTTAA
>NW_017321515.1:0-350 GCF_000935625.1 Nanorana parkeri
GTTGAAAGGGGCCTCGATTGAGCCAATGGTCCTCTCAGACCACGCACCGATTTCCATAACCATCGTCTTCCCTAACCACCCAACTCACTCACGGATATGGAGATTAAACCCTTCCACGCTAGGAGAGGCGGCCAATATCGCCACGCTCCAAGACAAAATCTCAGAATTCTTTCTACTGAACAAAGGCTCCTGCTCTTCCCCCACGATGCTGTGGGAAGCCCACAAGAGCGTTATTAGAGGAGAGTTTATACGTATCCAAGCTCTCATCAACAAACGCAATAAAGCACGCTGCGCCTCACTGTTAGCCCGCATAAATACCCTAGAGGAGCTTCATAAGCGCTCACTGGTCG
>NW_017321516.1:0-349 GCF_000935625.1 Nanorana parkeri
CCGCCTTTTTAAGGTCATGCCACAGCATCTCAATAGGATTCCAGGGTCGCCCCTGGAAAAGCACCTTGGCCCCACGCCGATGGGGACAAGGGCCTCTTCCCCTTGGCTGTGGGGGTGCGTGCAGGGGGGCTTATTCACATCAGGGTAGCCCTTTTAATAGAGGGGCACCCAGATGCGCCCCCCCTCCCCTTGTGAATGAAAAGTGTTAAATAAAAGTTTGACAAAAGAGGCCAGATTTTTGAAAAAAATCCTTTATTTGCACAAAAAAACAGACACGTTTTTGAAAAGTTTTTTTTTACCCCCCCCCCAAAAAAAAAATTGATCCACTGACGTAATCCAGGGTCAATCA
>NW_017321517.1:0-349 GCF_000935625.1 Nanorana parkeri
AAGTTGATACACAGGGCTTTCTATGCCTTCAATTTACGGTATGCCTGCACCCCTCCACACTGACTAACTACATGCCCTAAATGTCTCATACAATACCCTGATCTGGACCACTTGATGTGGTTGTGCCCCAACATTCAGCAATTTTGGTCTTCAGTCCTGTCCTATATGAGCACACATGTGGGGCTTCAGAGGCCCTGTTCACCAGTCGTTTGTCTATTCCATTCTATACCCACACCCTCCTCCACACCTACACACCTGCCCCGAAACACCTATCCCGATGGGAACATTTATGCCTGCTGGTGGCAAATAAGACTGTTTTGATAAACTGGTTATTACCTTCTCCCCCTTC
>NW_017321518.1:0-349 GCF_000935625.1 Nanorana parkeri
AACCTGTCCTTACCCACATCCATGACATTATTAAAATCCCCCATGACCAGGACCGGGAGCGATAGCTTATCAGCCAAAAACCACGCCAGGTCCTTCAGAACCTCACTGGAGAATGGGGGCGGAATGTACACTGATGCAATAACACAATTTAAATCATAAATGCGGCAATGGAAACTCCCCTCGAGTAGGTGGAGTAGCATGAATGATACCCGACCTGACAGAAACGTCTGTTCAGGGTGGCATAGGTATCAAGGGTTAAATGTGTCTCCTGCAGGCAGATTATGGAAGGGGAGGTACGCTGGACATGTCCTAAAACAGCGTTTCTTTTCACCGTGTCTCCCAGACCTCT
>NW_017321519.1:0-349 GCF_000935625.1 Nanorana parkeri
GGTGTTATCCCAATTTGGCTACAAAAGTGGAAATACACTTTGAGGAATAAAAACCTCCCTATTACAGCCCAGTTCCTGGCAAAGAAAATATTAGTTCATACAAAGTACTTTCTGGGAGAGAATGATTACATCACTTCCCTCAGATGTCAGCACTTCATTCATTCCCCTAAAACTGAGGAAGAGAATAGGCAAGCTGTCATATGGATAATATGAGATATCACTAAAAGGTAACACAAATTAGCAAGCAAGCACAATGTTTTATCTTGCAATTTCAAAAAAAAAAAAGTTATATACATACATTGTGTATATATATCACATATATACATATACACACACACACACACACACA
>NW_017321520.1:0-349 GCF_000935625.1 Nanorana parkeri
GAAACCCGTTGTGAATGGAAAAGCAGACCATTTATAATATGAAACCCGTTTTGAATGGAAATGCAGACCATTTATAAAATGAAACCGACCGAGAATAAAAATGCAGATCATTTATAATATGTAACCCATTGCAAATGGATATGATGGTCATTTATAAAAGGAAACCCGTTGTGAATGGAAAAGCAGACCATTTATAAAATGAAACCGACCGAGAATAAAAATGCAGATCATTTATAATATGTAACCCATTGCAAATGGAAATGATGGTCATTTATAAAAGGAAACCCGTTGCGAATGGAAATGCAAACCATTTATAAAATGAAACAAGTTGCGAATGGAAATGCAGGTC
>NW_017321521.1:0-349 GCF_000935625.1 Nanorana parkeri
GGACCCCAGGCTGAGGATCCACTACAGTTCTTGTAAGGTAGGGAGATTGGGTGGATCTTAAAAAAAAGGAAAAACATTTTGGGAGTGTGTATGCGTGTGTGAGAATGTCCGTCAATGTTTTTGAGGGACCGTTCACACCAGTACAGAGATTGCAGCTACTGTGCATTCTTGTGTGGGAGGTGTGTTGTGTTAGCATTCATTTGAATGGCACCCCACATGCACCTCCCACCCACAGTTTGATCGCCCGCACTGGACTCTGCGGTACCGCAATGCCGTGTGCTTCATTGCTGTGGGACTTGGGTCACGACTTAAATAACCAAGGACAAATGTGGGTCCTGAGGTTACACAG
>NW_017321522.1:0-349 GCF_000935625.1 Nanorana parkeri
TGACGCCAAGACAAAAAGTGAGAAGTGTCATCTGCATCAAGAAGAGACACAGTGCTATTAAAACCTGTTAGATGTTCTAAACTCTTCCCACTCAATTACTCTACTAGTACATACATGTGCTTTCTTTGCTGTTTTTATCCCTGTCACAGGGATCCCAACCTGAAATAAGTAATTTCAGGGTTGAGCCCTTCTCATTTCAGGGAGGTGCCCACTGTCAACGTCGTTCCCCCCCCTCCCCCCGTCTCCAGGAGGGGTGCAACAAAAAGGAAGAGAGCACCCTACCTGAAATGATGGCAGATAGCAAAAAAGCTAATGCTTCCTTTGCTATCTGCTGGGTTTTTTTGTGTTC
>NW_017321523.1:0-349 GCF_000935625.1 Nanorana parkeri
CGGTACTTTGACTGACATTTATTTCGTCATGCAACGCTGTATTGAAATAAAAATACAATTTTTTGGGGGACAGGGGGAGCCAGGGGCGTAACTAGAAATTCCAGAGCCCCATAGCAAAATTTTGTTAGGACCACTGACATTTCCCGTTTGAAATAGAAAAAGACATTGATGACACAGAGTCCTCAGTCTTTTTCTGCAGCCTCAGCACTCAGTGAATGGGAAGCACTAAGTACAGAGACTTCCCATTAATTCACAAAGTGCTGATAGTAAGATATTTACTATCAAGCAGATTCTCAATGGGTAACAGCCTCTATAGTGAGTGCTTCTCCCCATTGAGAAATTCATGAAT
>NW_017321524.1:0-349 GCF_000935625.1 Nanorana parkeri
ACAGATTCTCAATTGCATTGAGGTCTGGGCTTTGACTAGGCTATTCCAAGACATTTGTTTTTTTATAAATATTTATTAATTTTCAAACATCAATCTAAAATTTCACATATCTTACAAAAAGCTGACATACAATCAACAATAAAACAAAACTAAACAAGACATTGCCTTAATTCCTTCTAACCTCCGTGTATACCCATTATCCATAACCCAGTCTATGTCTGCACAGGGCCAACCTTCCCAGTTTTACCCTTTAACGTGATGTGTCATATTATATTTAACTGTATTAATAATTACCATTTATTTTTTTGATTTCATTAGTGTTTCCATTTCTTTACTGTTTAAACCTTTC
>NW_017321525.1:0-349 GCF_000935625.1 Nanorana parkeri
TCTCATCTAGGGGTCCCACTTGTAACCCACAAGGCCCAGTTAGGTGAAGGCACTGCCATTATAGATATCTTCCAGTCCCATACTCCCACTTGGCGGAGGCTCAGGATTTCCTAGTTACCTACAGGTGTGCAGCGGTAGGTGATTGGTGAGGGTCATCTCACATGACCCCCCACCCCAAAGAACCTGTAACTGTGAGTAACAATGTGTTTTTAAAAAAATAATCCAGTCTAAAGGAATCACGCCTAAAGTGATCAGCCGGCTCTTTGTAAATATTTTTAAATATTTTTTAGCGCTCTTTTTAACTTGTATATGCTGTGTGATCGAAATAAACCTGGGTTTTATTACGCTA
>NW_017321526.1:0-349 GCF_000935625.1 Nanorana parkeri
ATATCCAAAAAAGATTTTAAGCAAACGGCATACAGCTACTCCACTGCGGGGGCTAGGAGGCAACACACACCATCATGCATGTACCCAACATGTTTGTTCCTCATTCACCACATTGCCACCCTTGTCTGATGGTTTCATGACTATGTCTTGTCATCATTCTGATTTGGACGTCGCCATTGTCTGTCCAACCAATAAATTATCCTTTAGAATCTTATGAAAGTTCTGTGCTCATAAACTCGCATCTCTTACAAATTTCATTACGTTGGGATTCTGAGACAAAGGTGGGAATGTAATAGAATTAGGTTTAGATTTGTCCCATCATTTGACATACACTATATTACCAAAAGTA
>NW_017321527.1:0-349 GCF_000935625.1 Nanorana parkeri
GCAAAATCGAAATAAAATCTTATTATTTAAAAAAAAAAAAGAAGTCATAACCTCGCAGAAGAGTTCCCCTTTAAAATCTGGACATCATCTGTGCAAGCTTGCTTGAAGAAGAGCCCTTCAGATCTCTCTTTTGCTTATTGAATTCTAGACTCTGTCAGAACCCCTAAAACCAGGACTGTTAAGTATTCACCTTTTATTTCCTTTTATTTTACTGTTGTTATATATTTTGACTCTCTTTAATATCAATATATTTTTCTACATATTTTTCTGCACTGTTTCTGGTACTCGGTCGGAAGTGACATATTTGGTGACGCGGAGGATGGAAGGTGGCGGGAGGATCCGCTCTCGG
>NW_017321528.1:0-349 GCF_000935625.1 Nanorana parkeri
TATCCAAAGCGTGACAGTGAGTACTGAACTTACTTTGTGTACATTGTTTGTGTTTAGCTTTGGACCCGGTCAACTTTTACATTTCCACTATGGACCTGTTTATTTGCAATATATCTGTGATCACTTAAGATAACAAAGTAATACATTTTATCCAATCATTGTCTCATTTAAAATGATAGTAAAATGAAGTTTCTAGTACAAATCATTTGCAAAGGAAAAAAATGATTTTTTTACATTGTTGTTCATTTTCTTGTTTATGCAACGGTGTAAAAAATTGCAAACAGAACGGATGAAAAAAATTGTGATACTGTATTAACCTCTTGCCATCCGCCCGTAGTAAAAAAACGGA
>NW_017321529.1:0-349 GCF_000935625.1 Nanorana parkeri
TACTTACATGTGCCAACGGATTTCCTATATTGACTATATTTGACTATATTTTGTTGCCAGAGGTTTTTATTTTTTTTGGGGGGGAGGGGGGTCACGCACATATTAGGTACATGGAAGGCCTAAGCTGTAGTAAAGTGACATGGAAAAAAAAAAAAAACTTACCAGCCAGCCGGCTGATGCCCACAAAGTGCTGCTATCCTCCCTCTTGTGCATGTTCGACCTCTTCATTGGTTCACTTGTGCCTGGCAGCACATTGTCATTGCTTGCTAGGTGGCTGGCAGCCCCAAGGTCGCTGGCATCCTAGCAACCTATTAGGCCTTGTTCACACCAAGCGCGGAGCAGATCCGGA
>NW_017321530.1:0-349 GCF_000935625.1 Nanorana parkeri
CCAGGAAGGGGTTCTAAACACCTGGTCTTGAAGTGGTTAACAATGTTTTTCCTTCAATGGAGGATCTGGAGCTGGTCAATGGAGATCTTGTGCACCCCTGAAGGAACAGAGCAGTTCTCATAGTGATCTATTGTTCCCTGGTATCATTGAGCAGTGGATGAGTCTTGAAGGGATGTGTTACTGCAGGGAAAGGAAGGATGGAGCCCTGGCCCAGGTCACTGCAACTGGACCTACAGGAAAGTCTTGATGATGTCACAGATGACATGATTGGTTCTATGCTATGGAGTGCCACCCTGCTAGGGAGCACAAGCCCAGGATCGATTACAGCACTCCAGCCAGTCGGGGCCGC
>NW_017321531.1:0-349 GCF_000935625.1 Nanorana parkeri
TGTATTATTGTATACTAACATGTTGCTGTTTTTTCTCTTAGCTCTCGCTCCCATTTCCTCTTCTGCTCTTCTCCCTCCCTCCACAAGTGACGCTCGAGATCCACTCGCCTGCCGGTATGTATATCTCACAGCACCCTTTCACCCACCCTGAGTATGCCACCTGAAATTAAAATTCTTTCACTAAATGTTATAGGATTTAATTCCCCCCGGAAACGCCAGATTGCATTCCGTCAGTTCCACACCTCCAAATTTGACATTCTCTGCCTACAAGAATCACACTTTTCTCGCTCCTCTCACCCGAAATATTTCCATTCCCAATACACACAGATATTTATGGCTAATGACACGT
>NW_017321532.1:0-349 GCF_000935625.1 Nanorana parkeri
TTGCAGCCACTGACACCAATGCTGGGGGTTATTATTGCAGCAACTGACAGCAATGCTGAGGGTTACTATTGCGGCCACTGACAGCAATGCTGGGGGTTATTATTGCGGCCACTGACAGCATGCTGGGGTTGATTATTACAGCAAATGACAGCAATGCTGGGGGTGATTATTGTGGTCAGTGTCACCAATGCTGAGGGTTTATTATTGCAGTCACTGACACCAATGTAGAGGTAATTGTCCTATTTGGTGATTGAGAGTGACACTCTCAACCTTTTACTTAAATGTTTTGGTATACTAAGCTGTTGTGTCTTTAACTCTTTAGTGAATGAGTAGGGGTACAACTACCCCT
>NW_017321533.1:0-349 GCF_000935625.1 Nanorana parkeri
CGCGTTCTATGCGCGATTTCTGCGACCAAAAACGCTCCAAAACACTCATTTTGCCCGTTCCCGTCGAAGTCTATGGGCGCGAAGTCTATGGGCGCTACAAAACGGCCCAATACGCCGCAAAGAAGCTCCTGTACCTTTTCAGGCGTGGGCCGTTTTGTAGCGCGGTAGGGACGGGTGGAAATACGGCAAGGTGGGAACGAGACCATTGACTACAATGCAATTTATATTTTTGAGCGTTTTGTAGAGCGTTTTGTAGAGCGTTCGTCGAGCGTAGAACGCGCTACAAAATGTTCAGGTGTGAACGAAGGCTAAAGAACCCTCTTCGCCCATTGTGCTGGAATTTTTTCTC
>NW_017321534.1:0-349 GCF_000935625.1 Nanorana parkeri
CTATGAGGATGAGTGGAAATCACTCACCTCATAGATCTCTTCTAATTCTTACTTTATCCCATACACATAGTCAATTTTTGCTTACGTGTGTGGAGTTCACCAACTGAACAGTGTACAACAGCATTGGATAGACATTGTCACTCAGCATGGTAACATTGCGCTGTTCCTTTTCACTCCATAAATGAGAGACCGGAGGGCGGATAGAAACATTGAGCCCATTATCAGTTGAAATAACATCCACAATGGGAGGCCCCAGCCATGCTGAAAAGGAGATAAATATTGTATGTTACTATATAATAAATAATAGAAGTTACTTAGTTACATAGTTAGTCAGGTTGAAAAAAGACAC
>NW_017321535.1:0-349 GCF_000935625.1 Nanorana parkeri
ATGTCCGGATCTCACCCTCCATGCAGACATGGCCGCAGTCGGTCGCGGGTTCTGTTGGCGCTCAGCGGGCGCACCTGTGTTATGGGGCTGCGGTAACCTGTGGCCCTTTCCCTCCAGATGCCGGGGGCCCCCCATGGCTGGGAGTTCTAATCCTTTCTGATGAAGGGAAAGGAAAACACAGCTGTGGCCGGAGCCGACGCGCTCCAGCGGTGAATCTCTCATCCTGTCACTCCTACCGGGGCGGACGCCGAACATTCACCGCGAGCACGCCGAAACTACACGCGTGAGTGTCACCTCTCCGTACATACCTCATACTACAGGAGGGGGCGGAGACAAGACCAGTCACCCT
>NW_017321536.1:0-349 GCF_000935625.1 Nanorana parkeri
TTACTTATCACTAGAAAAACACACACATACATATACAGTGTAGTCCCAGAGGTAGACACGGCACTCTATTTGTAAGGTAAATGCACATGTGCGCATCCACAAAAATATCCATACAAATCCATAGTAGATATAGAGAGTACTCACGGGTCTAACAGTGGAGATAAGTCAAAGCATCCATGTTTTATTGTCAATGTTTTGATGGAGCTCAGTCAAGATGATGCTGATGCTTTGACTGCTCTCTGACACCAGTGAGTGCCTCTGTATCTACTTCGATATATAGAGGAGATTATATATATATATATATAATCTATAAACGGAAAATTGTATACTTACCTATCGGTAATTTTCC
>NW_017321537.1:0-349 GCF_000935625.1 Nanorana parkeri
TTCCTGTCTGGTGAAATGTCAGCAGAACAGGAAGTAAGGAGCAATCTCTCTAATTGGGTCCCCGATAGCAGTAAAACCTCACAAGGGTTCTAATCACTCCATCTAAAAAAAAAAAAGTGTCTGGAATTACAGACACTTGGTGAGCGCTTGCTATTGGTTTCTGTATTGTGCATGCACATCATCTTTGCCTGTAGCACTGTTATAAATCCCATCTGTGCATGTTTCCATCTTGATGATACCCATATTTCCTGTACACCACCATGTGCCGAACCTGCTCCTTCCACTTGCACCAGATTTGCATTGTTTTTTTCTGCAGCCATAGCAGAGCTTTATTTATTAAGCTTAATTT
>NW_017321538.1:0-349 GCF_000935625.1 Nanorana parkeri
CCTCTTACATATGGACTCCCAGAAATACACGTACCCTATTAGAGATCCCCTCCCCCTGGAGCTCCTTGCCTATCCCTCTCCCCCCCTTTTTTATTTCTTATTTTAATCTCCCTCTCTCTCTCTCTCTTTCTCTCTTTTTATCTATCCCTCATTCTCAACTTTACCACCCTATGTTACGCTTTATACTTCATGTTACTCCCAGGCGCCCTAAACTCATTAAGGGAATTCGCTATGAGTTGCAATGGTGACGTTCGCCGGGACACACGGTTGGGTCACCACTATCTCGCTACAATAGCTCTGCTCAAGTACGACCTTGTGTCTTCATTTTCACCCTAAAGTGATACGAGAC
>NW_017321539.1:0-349 GCF_000935625.1 Nanorana parkeri
TTTATTACTAATCTATCTTGCAGAGGTGAAGAGACAGTCCTCCAATACAGCAGATCCGCCACATCAAGATTTACCATTGCAGCTGCCGACTCCACTTTTCCAGCTACCGGCTGTACAAGAGAGTGGTACTTTCAGCTCCGTGTTCCAGGAGGATAGTGCCATTATTATTGTTCAACAAACAACCAGTAGCTTCATGATGTCACTGGACAGGTCCATTATTGAGATTGGTCCACAAATCACATCCATCAACAGCATGATGGAAGTGGATAGTGCCATTATATCGGCTTATCCACAGAGCTGTGCCATCACGTCACCTCTAGAGATGTGTTCCCGTGGCTCATTGATGGCT
>NW_017321540.1:0-348 GCF_000935625.1 Nanorana parkeri
ATCCTTGTTGCTCCCGTTCACTCACATGAGGAATACACGATTGGTCCAAAGAACACAATCATATCTTTCTCAGGATATCGGTTGGATGGCAACTGAGGAACCTTTGAAGTTGATAAACAGTGTCCATACTTTTATGTTCGGCTCCCTTCTGTTTCCGAGAACTATTTAAATATTATCTTCCTGAGTCAGCGACAGCCCTGATGATCCCAAAGCACCACCAGTTTATATCATATCTCAGGAGGACAACACTGATGATCATAGCAATGGAAACTCTTTTACTTATACCGTTCCCAGAGAAGATACAGCCTTGTTTGACCAGCTGTCAATCATTATCGTATGTGCGTGTAT
>NW_017321541.1:0-348 GCF_000935625.1 Nanorana parkeri
ATCTGTTGCCCTGTGTCCTTCAATGAACGGGAGAGAAAGTAAAGCATGCATAACTTCTTTCACCGCAATGCACAATATTGCACCACAAAGTGCGTTGGGGTGTCATTCAGATGACTGGCACACCCACCATCTTCTACACATCTTCTTCAGCTCCTGCGCACATATAAAAGTAAATTTACCTACTAACATAACTAACATTTTTACTTGCTCATAATTTCACATTTTGATTTCTGTATTACATACACAAATTTTTTTAACTGCTCCCTCTGGTGGTCTTTTGTGTATATATACCTTGGGCAGAAACCACATAATCAGGGCTCGAAAAATCCACTCGTCTGTGACGAGCAG
>NW_017321542.1:0-348 GCF_000935625.1 Nanorana parkeri
GAACCTTGTACATGGAGAGCTAACCCGAGAGATCACCTCCTGGTGACGGGAGGGGATCCCACCTGATCGAACAGTGTGAGGGGTCTCAGTGTTTCCTGAGCGTTGGGAGAATCTACTACAAGTAGCCCTCAGGGCAGCCGGAGAGGAGTTTGTCTTCTGTGCGGGTTGTCACTCACCGGGAGAGCCGAGGAAATAATAAATAATAGTTTCCAAATTCCCGAATATCTTCTACACAATGTGAGCAAAGAGCGCATGATTCCGGAACAATGCATGTAACCGAGGCAAGACACTGGTGTGTGCAGAGCATCTCACCAACACTGACACCCGGGACCCCTCACCAACACTGAC
>NW_017321543.1:0-348 GCF_000935625.1 Nanorana parkeri
CCAGGAAGAAACTTAACGAACACAAACATTTCCCTTAAATAGTAACATTTACAATATTTCCAAAAACTAATCTCTATTTACACACACACACACACACACACACACACACACACACACACACACACCCCTATATATAGATAGATATACACACACCGAAATTAGTTTATGGAAATATTGTAGGTGTTACTATTAATGTAAGGGAAATGTTTGTAAATAAACAAAAAAAAGTATATGTTTATTCACAAACATTTTCCTTAAATTAATTGTAACCTACAATATTTCCAAAAACTCATTTAGCTTTATCTGTGTACCGTATATACTCGAGTATAAACCGTCCCGAATATAAGC
>NW_017321544.1:0-348 GCF_000935625.1 Nanorana parkeri
CAAAGCCTACTTGATCATTGTTGATAATCGTAGGTAGATGTTTTGCTAGTCGATTAGCCAGAATTTTGGTGAAGATGTAAGCACCATGCCCGTTCCACGCATGCGCCAAGTACCAAAGGCGCACAAGAAGTGATGCGCAGATGGAGCGTGTTCTAAGAAAAATGTGCCAAAGGCGCACAGGAAGTGACATAATTGATTAGTTCACTTCCCTATTTAAACCAAGCCAGCCTGTCACTTACTTGCTGGATTGTCTCATCAGCTCCTGTCTGTGTTGTGTCTCCTGTTTCCTGTCTTGATTATTAGATTCCTGTTGCCTGGATTTTGACCCGTTCCTGCCTCAACTACCTG
>NW_017321545.1:0-348 GCF_000935625.1 Nanorana parkeri
AGACTGAGGAAATGCCTCCTCCTGCCTGCAGCAGACTGATGGACGGCTATGTGGATGAAAGGTGGATCTTTCCTGTTGCTGTACATTGTTTGGTGTCGGGGATTCGTACAATCTTGATCATATAACTCCTGAGATTGGCCCCTCGGGGCCCCTATGGACAGGTTGCCCTCATTTGGCCATCTTAGCAGTCCCGGACGTGGCGCGGCGCTGGTTCTGCGTGAGAGCCGATCGGTTCTGGACGAGGACAGCTGGTCAGCAACATTCTTCTTCTTGGGATTGGCCCTCCCGCCCCCAACCAGCTGCTCCCAGCCGGGGCCCGACAGAGGCCATATTGTTCTCGGCACCCAC
>NW_017321546.1:0-348 GCF_000935625.1 Nanorana parkeri
GTGCGGAGAGTGGAGGAGATCAAACTGATGGAGGATTTGACTGCGATATATAAAACCCAGCATAAGTTTCTTTGCACCTGGGCTGCTTCGTATCAGTTCCAGGACTCGGCTGAGTTCCCTCAGGTCAATCTGGAGTAGCGCTTCGGCAGTGGGCACCCCATTAGGGGTACCAAAAAGGTCAGGTGGGATACACTCTGTGAGCAGCGATGAAGTTGCGCCCAGGGCCCGGGAACTGGGATCTGTCGTCTACCCCCCTGATGTCGTCCTGTTATGTCTTTTTGTTTTCTTCCTCTCTCTTTCTTGCTGCATCTATCCTTTTGCTCTATCTGAGCTTACATGGAACTATCC
>NW_017321547.1:0-348 GCF_000935625.1 Nanorana parkeri
GCAAAGACACCATACATTTTTTTTTCCAATAGTTTCCGACGGTGTGTTTACATTGAAGTGCATGAGAAACAAAGTTCCCCATTCTCCATTTTGCATCTTGAACTTGGAGTTTGATTTTCAAGTTAGTTTCCACAATGCAACATGCGTTAACGCACACTATGTTGGGAATAAACCCCAAAAGGCTTTTCATAAAAAAAAACTAAAGCTGGCTTTGTGTATTGCAGGCAGCATAATTAACTAACGTGGCTTACAAATATCATCTTTCACAGATGAGTGCATAGACCTGTATGCTTATATGGTTCAAGCACATGTGCAACCGTGACACCAGCCTTGCTTTGTATTTATCTA
>NW_017321548.1:0-348 GCF_000935625.1 Nanorana parkeri
TTGCACCATATTCTAATTATTCGAGTTTCACCTGTATATTACAAATATGAAATCTTTATTTGTTATTTTTAGATTTGGGTTTTGGATGTAATTTAAAAAGTTACTATAATAAGATTTTTTTTTAAGAAAACCTAAAATGCTGTGTGTGTGTTCAACCCTTTCATGCCTAGAGGTCATTGATGGCTATATGCCCAGGCCAAATGTAGAAGCGTCAGCATGTTTCAGTTACCTTATCAAAAACTCTATAATTCATTTGTATATATATATATATATACCTGCATTTCTGTCAGATAATGAACCATTGTTCCAATTACAAAGGTTTAGGCATTCTCATGTTTATTTCTTTTG
>NW_017321549.1:0-348 GCF_000935625.1 Nanorana parkeri
TTACCCCCAAATTCTTCACCTTTATATTATGAATAATAAATAAACCATTCCTTATACAGACTACCCTCAATATAGGCTCCAAGTTATTAATATATAATAGCCCCTCCTTTTGTACATATTTATGCATGTATCCACATGCATACTCGGAGTCACAGTTTTAGCACATTACCACGGAACCTTTTAACCCTTTTATCGAATGCCCTGTTCATCCCCTCTTGACTCAAAAGATCGTTTTCCATACTAAAAATTATCATGTCTTTTTATAACGAACCACTCAGGGTTTCGATGCCCATACTCTGGTTTTTACAATAAACTATTGATTTTCGTTTCCCTAAAATGCCTTATTCA
>NW_017321550.1:0-348 GCF_000935625.1 Nanorana parkeri
TAAATAGCAGAGTGTGTGTATGTGTGGGAAGGGGGGAGAGGGGTTGTGGTGGAGAAAAGTCCATTGTTGGGTTGAAGTTCAGCTTTATGGGCTTAGTCACGCCTATAGACTATGGTAATGTGCTACTGCAACATACCAGACATGCCTTGCAGTGCTATTTATTTTCAGCGGCAGCCAAATGCACTGCCACTGGGAACACACCTCTTTCGCAGCGCACCACAATGCACAGTAAAGCGCTACTACGTTTAAAAAAAAGTCTGATTGTCAGTCCATTGTGGTGCGTTAGCAGCCTATGTAAATGAATGGCCTGCCTTAATGATGACTGAGCTGCCTTAATGATGACTGAGC
>NW_017321551.1:0-348 GCF_000935625.1 Nanorana parkeri
TACACCCAGTACCCCCCCCCCTCGTTCATATCCGTCTTCTTCCTCCAAATCCACTTGAAGGTCTATTATTATTTATAGCATAGCGGCGTGTACAGATAGAGCCATTTATCCGACGGTCCACCCGGAGTTTATAGTAAATATAAATATGGGGCCAGTGTCGGTGTACATGAAGACTTTTGTGCATTGTTAGCCCTCGTCACTGGCTTTTACTGCATACGCATTTTTACATACTACATACAGACGGAGAGCTGACACGTTGTCTTGGCCTAGCTGAAAGAAGAACTTCAATAAAGGGGAACTATGAGAGGGGGGGGGGTGATTTTCACTCATCCTCATAGTTCGAGCCGG
>NW_017321552.1:0-348 GCF_000935625.1 Nanorana parkeri
TCTATGGTGACGTATAAGGGGGGGAATCACTGCAAATGATGGGGGATACATCCGATACAGGTCTTGGACCATCCAGCCTGTCGCATACTTGCAGCGGCTGGGAAGAAGTAGAGACATGGGCATGAAGAGGCATATCAACAAACAGGCCACCGGAAAGGTAAGCATCACTTCACGGAGTGTTAGCAGACAATTGAAATTGTGAAACAGTTCATTTATCATTCACCCATTGGAAATACTTCACAGGCAAAAGAGGCACACAGACACAAGGATAAGACTCTGACAGGGTAGTTACGAAGGATCAAAATGTAAGTTATACAGGTGAAACTCGAATAATTAGAATATCGTGCA
>NW_017321553.1:0-348 GCF_000935625.1 Nanorana parkeri
ACACTGTTGGCGCCATATACACCCCGTATAATAATAATAATGGGTGGGGTCAGTGTGGAGGAGGGGGCGTTCCTAGGCAGGCAGTATTTACATGTAGACCCCTCCCCCCCTCCAGGTAACCTCCACATGTGATGCTGAGACTCCATGATTGGAAGAACTGAAATCCAATTAATGAAAGGGGCGGAGCCAGGGACAGTCAGGCTGGGGAAAAAAGAGCTAGATGATGCAGGAAATGAGGCGGCTATATCTGACTTGCTGCAACTTCTAATGTACATTGTGAGAGGAGAGGAGCCGGTACAACACTGAGGGGAAGGATGGAGGTCAGAGAGAAGACTGAAGGGGAGGACG
>NW_017321554.1:0-348 GCF_000935625.1 Nanorana parkeri
AACCGCAAGGTACCCTCTCCGCAGTTGTGATCCAAGGCTTGTGCAGCAGAGACGTTACAGCTGCTTGTTTTTCTCCTATACATTAGTGCAGTCGTGTTTTATGGAGATGTCGACATCACAGCACCGACTATAGAATATGACCAGAGTTGAGCGCCGAATACGTCCCAAAAAACACCGATCCTTTCAACAGATCTAAAATATTTACTGAAGATTCGAAAAAGAAGACCGATGCATTTTAAGGATCTGCAAGCCTTCTTCATGGCTGATAGGTAAAGGATACGTGTACTGTAAAACAGTATATAGCGGGCAGTAGCTGAGCTTTGGGTCACGGGAGGACATATATAGTAC
>NW_017321555.1:0-348 GCF_000935625.1 Nanorana parkeri
TACTCCAGTGATGGGTGGTGCGGGTCTCACATGTACTCCAGAAGTCACGGCTCTACAATCTGCAGCTTCTTATTGATCTGGAAATTTAATCTCTGTTCCTCAACACTTTGCTCCATAAACTGCCGTCCCCGGAGACGGAGCCGCTCGGAGAGAATTGCGGCTGAAGTTTTACCGACCGATCAATAAAGAATTCAGATTTAACCTCTTTATCCTGAATATGTTCCGCCTAATATCCCAATAACACAATCATGGCGGGAGACAGCCAGAGCGCGCCACCGCGACGCATTGCAGGGCCTCAGCAACTTCAAATCATCTCTGACACTGTCCTTCCTTCTGGAGGGTGACAAC
>NW_017321556.1:0-348 GCF_000935625.1 Nanorana parkeri
ATATATATATACAGTATCTCATAATATGTCTTGAAATCATCCTGCTGAAGGCAAAAATTACATGGGCAATGGGCTTCAGACTCAAAAGCAAATCAGACAAAATATGCTTTCAGGAAAAATTACTTTTTTTGACCAGTTTGAGTTGCTCCTACTTTGCCTTTTGGTTTGTCTTGCTCCAACTTGCTTCTATCATCCTTTGGTTGGCATTACAATTGTCTTGCAGGGAAAAAAAGCAGTTTATATGCATGTTAAGCCAGGTGAACTACACTGCAATTACACCAGTGAACAACCAGTTGCAGTCCAACATAAAACATTGTGTCTAACAGGATTATTCACAAAAGGGTGAAG
>NW_017321557.1:0-348 GCF_000935625.1 Nanorana parkeri
GTATATAGATCGCCTGGCATCCTCCTATTGTGGGGGAGGGGCAGCGTGGAATTCGCAGGCTCCGGCATGGAGGAATCCTGGGTGTGGAATAATCTGCAGGGTGGGGGAGGGGCGGGGTGACGTCATGTGATCTGTGTGGTCCTGATGAGAGGGGATGCAGATGTCTCCTCATCTCGGCTCCGTCTTCTCTCCGGTGATTCCGGGACGATCACAGAGACATCAGAGCGGCATTCCGCATCCCTGGGACGAGTATTGTCTGTGTGCCGACACGTCCCTCCAATGAGGACCCGGAGAGCGCTCCCCATCATCCCCTCCGTGCTGTGTATGGTGATGCTGTGTGTTCAGGTG
>NW_017321558.1:0-347 GCF_000935625.1 Nanorana parkeri
CACCTCGCGAGAAGTTTGAAGTTAACTTCCATCATATAACTTAATTCTTTTAGCACCCAGGGGTGTATGCAATCTGAGCCAAGTGTTCTATCAGGTAAGCAATATATTACATGAAAGGATGGGGGGCTTCTCTCTATATACCCCAGAATTTAGAGACCATCAGGGCTTTTAGGAGTGCCTCCTTCCCCTGGGTATCTTTATTCCCAGAACATGTTTACTTTAAAAATAATACATCAAACAGCCAATTTGATGAAGGACACATAGAACTTGAAATTAAATTTTGCTTATATGGAACAATTTAAATTTTTTTATCAGTGAACTTTGTGTTGTACATGGTGTTTCCCTCC
>NW_017321559.1:0-347 GCF_000935625.1 Nanorana parkeri
GCATATCTACCTATATACCAATGTTTTACACCAACTCAGTGTTAATATTACATCTCAATATCGGCCGTTGGAGGGACCGTAAAGACTCGGATTCTACTATAAAGGGGGGGCAGTATCTGGGAGAGCAAGAGAAAGAAATTAAGTATTTAGTTAGCTATGTTTACATAGCAGGGGCACACAGGCGTACATGCCGCCTTCCTCAGCATTTATTCAGCTTGTCAATGCGACGCTCGATGTGAGTTTTGCTGAGAGCCCCTTATAGACAGGGTTGCTTAATAGTGCGGTCAGTGTTCTTTCTTTCAATTATTGCCTATTCAGGCCGTGGGGTAGTACCCACCAGTCTCCAT
>NW_017321560.1:0-347 GCF_000935625.1 Nanorana parkeri
TGCCTAGGGCAGCACAAAACCAAAATACACCACTGGGTAGGACCAGTTTAGTAAAAAATTGTTCCAAGAACAACCCACACAGAAGAAGTTAATACAACAATCTAAAGGATAAAATAGCGCAAACTATAGTAAAAAAAAATTACAGGAGGAGAGGGGCACGGAAGACAGAAAAGAAGGAAGAAGAAAGGGAGGGAGAAGAGATATAGCAACAAAGGACACACGGAAACAAGGAAATCGAAGGGGGGAGAGCATAGGAAGGGTCCCAAAGGAAGCCCCCATAACGAATGTTCGTAACAGAACATTCGTATTTCGTATTTCCTGCCTGTATTGTAATGCAACTCTCAGCA
>NW_017321561.1:0-347 GCF_000935625.1 Nanorana parkeri
CTGTGTGAATTTCCTGATGCTTATGAAGATTTGACTTTGAAAGAAAACATTTTCCACACTCAGAGCAGGTGAAAAGTCCCTCACCGGTATGGAGCCTCATATGCATGTTAATGGAGGCTATTCTGTTGAAAGCCGAGTCACATTCTGGACATATATGAGGCTTCTCTTTTGAATGACATCTCTGGTGTTGTCTCAGGGATACACCAATAGGAAAACCCTTCCCACACTCGGAACATATAAATGGTCTTTCCCCGGTGTGGCTTTTCGAATGAATGGCAAGATAAGTCTTTGTAGTAAATTGCTTTCCACATTCTGAACAAGGAAATGGCTTTTCAGCAGCATGGCTT
>NW_017321562.1:0-347 GCF_000935625.1 Nanorana parkeri
ATAGAAAAAAAAAGGAGACTGTCTGCGAAAGCAGCGACTTTATGGTTTGTGGGGCCCGTTGCTATTCCCTTGGATGTCTGGGTTTGGAATTCCCAGTCCACCCGGTCAAACGCCCTCTCAGCGTCCGTGGATAAAATTACGCACGGAATGGCATTCGATCTGGTGGAGTGGGGAACCCCCAACGCCTGCGTGGCGTTGTCCCTCGCCTCCCTGGAGGGATCAAATCCCGTTTGATCAGGGTGTATGATTCCCCCCAGGTGAGGTACAAGTCGGGTGTAAAGAATTTTGGCAAAGAGTTTGCTACGACTAGAAACGGCGTGGATAGAATAGGGAGGAAGCGTTTATAA
>NW_017321563.1:0-347 GCF_000935625.1 Nanorana parkeri
AGTGGTAATTAAATACCACAAAAAGAAAGCTCTATCTGTCCTAAAAAATGATATAACATTAATAATATAAAATACATTTTTGGTTCATTGTTGCATGACTGAATAAATGTCAATCAAAGTACCTGAGTGCTAAATACTGAAAAGCAAAAAAAAGTGGTTAAGGAGCATAAACATCCTAAATTTTATGCTGTGACAGGATTGTGTATATTATTTGAGTAAAAAAAAGCTACAAAAAATGTTTAAAAAATTCAGTAGTTAGAAGAGCTCTACTCACTTATCGTTGTAACAAGTATCATAGCGGCGAGCACCGAACGCTTCATTGTTCTGTCTGCTCAGTAATAAATTCC
>NW_017321564.1:0-347 GCF_000935625.1 Nanorana parkeri
CCCCCAGTAGTTTGTGTCTCTGCCCCTCCCACAATGGAGGGAGTACTCGTAGTACGGGAAGTTGCGGTCAGAGAGGGGCGGTGCCAGGAGGCAGTATGCCGCGGCTCCATGCTGTGGGCAGTACTCGGTATCGGTGACGATTGCGCTTTGTGTGCAGATCCCGCTCTGATCTATGAGAAGTGTGTGGAGGAAGAGGAGGGATTCCGGGGAGCGGCCGATCTCTTCCCTCCGGGATACAGCACCAAGGGTGTGGAGCCCCAGCTGTCAGGTAAGAGCGCTCTATGTTGGGGGGTCTTTCCTTTAAGTGGGGGTGCTGGGCTCTGTGTCCCCTGTAGGGGGTGCTGGGC
>NW_017321565.1:0-347 GCF_000935625.1 Nanorana parkeri
AATAAAATTAAAAATAGAAAAAACTTTTTTTGGTGTCATTTGAAATAAAAAAAATGTTTGTATTATATTATAATCTTCTGAACGAGGAGAACAGACATCAAAACAAACGTGACCCTTCCCTATGCTATCCAAAACGAAATAATGTTTTTTTGGCTGGAGTTACACTTAAAAAATTTACCTGTTCCGACTTACAAACAAATTCAACTTAAGTACAAACCTAAAGTCCCTGACTTGTATGTAACCCCGGGGACCGCCTGTACAGTACAATGTTTTTGAACCATAGGGCCCCCATATATATATATTTACATCTGAGAATTGTGAACCAATGCATATATAGTATATCGCTG
>NW_017321566.1:0-347 GCF_000935625.1 Nanorana parkeri
ACCCAACGTACATGCTTCCTGTGTGTATGAAGATCATCGGAGTAGATGAGTATGTCATCGAGATAAACGACAACACATACATCTAGGAGGTCTCTGAATATGTCGTTTATGAAGCTCTGGAATGTCGCAGGAGCGTTGCATAAACCGAACGGCATCACCATATACTCAAAGAGCCCATAGCGGGTTCTAAAAGTGGTCTTCCACTCATCTCCTTGCCTCATTCTGATCAAATTGTAGGCGCCTCGGAGATCTAGTTTGGTGAAATATCGAGAGGTCTGGAGTCTCTCAATGAGCTCAGGGATGAGTGGAAGAGGATACCGGTTCTTGACGGTAATCTTATTGAGCTC
>NW_017321567.1:0-347 GCF_000935625.1 Nanorana parkeri
ATGAAAATTCAATAAAAACTTTACCTGTTAAAAAAAAAAGTTAACATTCCACTGTGGTATGAGTGGCCCACAACAGCCAAAGGATTGTGCAACAAAAAAGTAAATTGTAAAAATAAATGAAATATCGGTGGCTTTAGAATTCTTTCTATTAACTGGTCAAAAGGCTTGCGATTAGCCCAGCTACATAAACTCTCAGGTTTTTAGTAGACATGTGCGATTTGTTTTGTTCCAAATCGAAATTTGGATTAAATTTTGGAAATTTAGAGACTCAGATGTATCCGAATTACGTATATAAAGAACCCTTTTGGTCTGGTAGGAATGTTAGGAGGGACCCCCCCCCAAGTTAA
>NW_017321568.1:0-347 GCF_000935625.1 Nanorana parkeri
CCGGACTGCTCGGGTGAATCCTGGACAGGTGGCAACCCTATAGTACAATCTAGGTCTGGACAGTTTGTGTTGTGTGACCTTTTTATTTTCATAGGCTCATGATTTAATATATATGCGTGTTATGTAGAGAATGTTTGCTGTTTATAGCAGTACTAGCGATGAGCGAATGTGTACAGGTTCAATTTGCAGGAGGGGGGTTTACTGAATCCAAAAATACGAATATGAACCCCTATGCGGGACAAATGTTGATAATCAGTTATGCCCAGTTTTAAGGCTAATAGGCAAGGGATTGTCATGGGTTGCTGGTGTAAGGTCTCGGCGGTTCGTACTGTAGGCGGTTCGCGTTC
>NW_017321569.1:0-347 GCF_000935625.1 Nanorana parkeri
TATCTATCTATCTATCTATCTATCTATCTCTCTATCTCTCTGTCTGTCTCTTTGTCTGTCTCTCTGTCTGTCTATCTGGTACATCTTTTGTTGGTCATGTGTTTAGTTGATGCACTGAGATGTTGAGGAATGTTAAATTGAGTTTTACCTTCTTAGAAGAACGTTGTATACATGTAAAGGGGAATACAGCATTATACAGGAAACATGTAGATAAGAAAAATTGCTGTATATCATAGGTATAAGCATGCATATAGAAAACTAGCATGGACTGGCATTGCACTACAGCGCCATCTACTGCTTAAAAAGCATATCAGTACATTAGTATAAGCTGTTGTATTTCCAACACT
>NW_017321570.1:0-347 GCF_000935625.1 Nanorana parkeri
CATGAGATACATCCCAGTGGCATCCCACACTGGGCCGGCACAGAAGCACAAATCCTCCAATAATATTTGATTATTTATCACAGCTTTGAAACAGTTAACTCTCTCAAACCATAGTGTCATTATTTTTTATTTTTTGTATTAAACCGGAACAGTATTTAAAGCATTAATAGTTATTTTGTGGTCGGCCGACTTGGTCTGTTGTCTGACACTACAGTATATCATATTTGGGAGTATTTGTCGTCTTATCAGCTACCCACACACGGATGTTGCCAATAACAGGAAATCCTTGAAAAGGCATATAAACCACAGACTGAGATATATTTTGCAGAGTCTGCAGAAATATGTCC
>NW_017321571.1:0-347 GCF_000935625.1 Nanorana parkeri
TGCACTTTTGAATTTCCCGCCGGCTCCGCCTCCCGCTGTGATGCCTGAAAACTAAACTAAAAGTCGAATGCCAGCATCGGCCGGGCGCACACAGCAGAGGACACCACGGCCTCAAAGGACAAGGTAAGTGACACTTTTGCGCAATCCCAAGTGTGGCTCGGGGTTACCGCTCTTGGTACTGAAAATTAACCCCGGGCCACACTCGGGAATTCCGCCAGGGATGTTAAAGAAGGTAAAGCTAAGTGCCAATGACAACCTTCTGGACCACCAAAAATCAGCTGTAAGCTCCATAGAGGTATTTTCAGGTGAATATTACATAGTTACATAGTATTTGAGGTTGAATAAAG
>NW_017321572.1:0-347 GCF_000935625.1 Nanorana parkeri
CAGGTACTCAAATGCTCCGATGCCTAGCCCAATACTTCCACCATCAGGAAGCCGGGCAGTGCGCCATTACACGCTGCCCGGCTTCCTAAATGGCCGGGAAGCCGGCTCAATGTTCACTCATCACCTAGTGACAAGAAGCATGGGGGCGGCTTCCCTGCTAATCGGGAAACCGGGCGGTGAGTCTTTATACGCTGCCCGGCTAATCAGGAAGCCAGGTGGTGAGTCATTACACGCCGCCTGGCTTCCTGAATGGGACTTCCGGTACTCTGTATCGGCAAGTACTGAAAAACAAATATCGGTACTCAAGGCTGGTAGAAGAGAGGCGGCACAGGCTCCAACTTCTCCTT
>NW_017321573.1:0-347 GCF_000935625.1 Nanorana parkeri
CAAAGCCTGGGAGGAAAGAGACTTTCAGAAGGTTGTCTTAAATATTTATATCCTTTCCCAGCCTGCACCACTGACAATAATCCTCCTAGTGGTTGGCCGGGGGATACAAATATTCATAACTCAGGTTATTGTATCTTCCCAAACTTATGCCAGGCACATTGCCCAGGCAGCAGACAGAAGCAGACTGTAGAACTGAGCTTCAGGACAAACCAACGAAAGCAGAATCTGAGCTTAGGCTGGTTACCTTCTAGCAGAACTACATTAAAAAAAGTCACTCCTGCTTAGGGCAGGGTGGCTTCACATCTAGTTGTTATTAGGGTTGCACAGATACCAAGTACAGTACTCGG
>NW_017321574.1:0-347 GCF_000935625.1 Nanorana parkeri
CCCCCTTCGGATAAGGGATGAGTCGTGCTCCAGCAGTGTCCGCAATGACATACTCATCTTTTCAAATAATCTGCAGGAGCACTGAGACAATTTTTTCATGATTGTAGAGAGGATATGGCAACATAATTTGTACATTAAATTGATATGTGAATTTGAAAAGAGCTATTTACAGTTTTTGGGGTATATCATCTTACCTGAAGGGCTGGACATGGATCCCAGAAATTGCGATAAGCTACAGTAACTGATAAGATGGGAGGGTTATTGTCATCAGAAAATATGCATCGCCCCCCAATTAAACTAAAATGTCCATTAACCCTTTCGCTGCCAAGGACGTACGGCGTACGGAG
>NW_017321575.1:0-347 GCF_000935625.1 Nanorana parkeri
ACCACTGGTCTGATCATTTGGCTGATACCGTTACACAACATGGTTACCACAGATAACCACAAAAATGCTTTGTTTTTGTGGTAAACAATAAAGTCCGGTCTGTAACCCAAGGGGTTAAAAAGAAAATAGGGAAAATTCCGGAAGGTATTGGTATAATGACAGTGATGAATGTGATTCATGTGAAAACTGGAATTGACAAAGGTGGTACTATAGTAAAACCAGAGGGGTTGGTTGCTCGGACCAACAACACCGAAAGTGACTGGTTCTGTAAGGAGGAAGAGGTGACTGGAAAGACTCGAGGACTCGAGTCTTGAACAGAGTGAGGTGACTGAATGGGTCAATGGGAA
>NW_017321576.1:0-347 GCF_000935625.1 Nanorana parkeri
GAGATCTCCCCGTAGGACACCGGAGGTTGACACGGGGTCGAGCGGAAATACGTCACCAATGTACACGCTACGGAGGGGAGACGCTGGAGAGACTAGCCGAGGTGAGAGATCGGAACCGAGCAGCAGTGTTACCAGCGCCACAGACTCCCCAATTGCTCCACGGGAATATGCAGAGGAAGAGTCCCAAGGCGCCCAGATTGGGGGGAGCAAACTTGAATTAGAAAATAAGAGTATAGAAGTATCGGTAATAAAAAGATTGGATCGCTACCTAAAGACTCTCTCAACGAAGGAGGACATGGAGTCTGGATTTAAACGATTAGAAGACTTCATAGATCAGGTATGGAGGA
>NW_017321577.1:0-347 GCF_000935625.1 Nanorana parkeri
CCAGTCCAAGCCATGAGGCTAATGTGCGTGCAGTTGTGCATTGCAACGCATGGGAAAGTTCCTTGGAGCCTACAGGGGGTGCCAGAGATGAGTGGAAAACAACACAGAACCAGCGCTCTCAAATGAAGCTAACCACGATGCCTGAGAGGGGTGGTAAGACTGACTATGCTGAATTGTTTGCTGGAACTGTGTGTCCTATAGTCAAAAAGACTGACTGTAGCTTTATGCGTGAGGTGGGAGTAACGCTCGTTGAGCGGCCCATGGGACATTGTATGAGAGACTTGCCTCTACTCAGTACACAGGGTTGTGGGGAGGCAAGAGTTAAAAATGCATTTGCAAGTGTTGAT
>NW_017321578.1:0-347 GCF_000935625.1 Nanorana parkeri
TCCAAAGGGTGGTAGAAGCGCTACACATCCTCCAGTCCACTAGCAGATAAAATAGTTGCAAAATATTTGTCTGGTGGAGACCAAGTAGCACTTGACCCGTCAGTTCTTCTGCGATCCTCCTGGGGGGAGGGAACCGCGTTGAAGTCTCCTCCAACCAAAAACAAGGCGCCCGTTTGTCGTGAAGTGGCTTTGTTGAGAAGGGATTCACAGAAGCTCTTGTTATCCGAATTAGGACCATAGACATTGAGGAGGTCTAATTGTCGGGAACCTATGCGCAGAGAAAGTAAAGACCATCTGCCTTCCTTAGTGTCATGGTGGTGTAAAATGACTTCATGAGGGAGTTGTTT
>NW_017321579.1:0-347 GCF_000935625.1 Nanorana parkeri
TCATCGGGAGACGTGCAGGTTGGTAAGGGCGATAAAGATTGTGCCTGGACATGAAAACACAGTGGTATATGCTATAATCCATCCACGCTGAAAGCAGTCATTGAGACAGAAAGTGATTGCTTGCCAGGGGTTCTTGTATCAGAGTAAATATTTTAAACTTGCGCAGTATCTGCAGTTTTCTGTCAGACTGCCCAATTATACCTTCTTTTTCCTACGTATAGCTTGACAAGGGTTACCAGATCAGCCGTATAAATGGAAACACATATGAATTAGGTGTGCTACACTGATTCACAACAAAGAATTCACATGTGTGTGCCTTTCGTGTGTGCTCTCATGGTGTAAATGAC
>NW_017321580.1:0-347 GCF_000935625.1 Nanorana parkeri
TGCAGTTGTTAGCAGTACCTTTCACGATATACAAACCCTGACTGGATGAACTGCAGGTACACAGTACACTATTCCACAAACAAATATGTACCGGTGGTTTAGAGCAGCAAAAATTAACACCAGGCCTGGGTGACAGTCAAGAATATTTTTTTAATGAACAAGAAGGTGTTACTGTAAGTAGATGGGTGACTGGGTGACACCTTGTTTTCTCAGCCATATCCTGTGGAGGTCTATGTTAAATCCTAGCCCTTCTTAAATTTTAAAGAAAATTAAATGGAATACACAGTTGCTTTTGTACATATTATCACAGCTGCTGTGTATTGTAACAAGGACACTCCACTGTAGAC
>NW_017321581.1:0-347 GCF_000935625.1 Nanorana parkeri
TGGGCAGCTGCCCCTTTTGCCCTGCATTAAAGACGGCCCTGTCTAGCTCAAAGAAGCTTGATGTAGCTCAATGTTGCTCAAAGTTGCTCTGCTCAAATATGCGCAGAAAAAGCGCCTATTTTGTAGGAGCTGAGTGTGAATGGGGTTGAAGAACTTGAAGAGTTGTAGGCTCATAACGCTCCTCCTGTGGATTAGTACTGTCAGCCTGACACAGGAATTGACGTTACTGACAGGATTTCTAGCTAAGAAACGTAACAACTTAATAACAGTTTTTTTAAATACAATGGGGGGAATTTATCAAAACTTGGGCAGATTTGCACGGCAACCAATCAGCTTCTATCTCTCAT
>NW_017321582.1:0-346 GCF_000935625.1 Nanorana parkeri
ACATTGCACACCTGTGCTGGTACAGTGCAACTCACAGGACGAACCACCAATGCTGAATTCCTCATTTCTCCTATTAAAGGAACGGAGAGAATTGATCTTCCTCAAATCATTGAGTGCAATCAGTTGCCTAACGACAGGGAGGAAATTCCTACACCAGAGGATGCACTTCGTGAACCTCACCTAAAATATTTAACTGACTGCATCCCACCACTTGACAACAATGCCAAAATAATGCTTCTCTTAGGCAGAGACATCCCGAGAGTACACACGGTACGTCAGCAGCACAATGGCTAGAATGATGATCCTTGGAGTCAAACGAGATTGTGAACCTCATGCCTCAGGTGAT
>NW_017321583.1:0-346 GCF_000935625.1 Nanorana parkeri
AAGGGAGTGGTGGTAGTGAGCTGTGAGGTCCCAGTGAAAGGGGTCCCACACCACCAAAACATTGCATAAGAGTGGGACCCCTGATAGCATTGGTAGTGGGACCCACAGCTGGCATAGGCCCTGACACCACTCCTGTGGACTGCAAACCAGACTCTCCTTTAGAATCTGGATAAAGGGGGCCCTCAGAGACAAAGAATATCCTCCTCTCCGCCCCCTGCGTCTTATCCATGATTCCTCAGAGTGTGTGCTCCAGCAGGAACACAGTGGTATGGTGTCTGGTGGTGCACTGTCCCTGCTCACCATCTAAAACGGTGACAGGGAACAGTGCATGTTTCTTTCATGAGGT
>NW_017321584.1:0-346 GCF_000935625.1 Nanorana parkeri
TTTTCTGTTATTTGCTGTACTTCAAAAAAGGAGCCCTTGGTCACGACCACCAGCCAAAATCCACCTTTCAGATAAAGTAATGAGTGGAAATGGATGATATCTGAAACAGTCCCATTCCTGCTCCACATTGCTTATCTGCTGTTGTTATAAATCAGTCCCTAGTAACCATGTTGGAGTGTATTTTGAATTCAGAAATGTCTATTTTCCCCATTTGTCCCATGAGCTGTAATCTGCTACTGGTAATACCTGCAATGCTCTGAATCTGGAAATCAGTGGATTTGTCTGCATTGAGTTGGAAGCTGTAGAAGCTGCCCTGTGTCTGTAGATATTCAGCTTATCTGCACTC
>NW_017321585.1:0-346 GCF_000935625.1 Nanorana parkeri
CAACCAGAACCGAGACTACAGAGGAAGGGACAACCAGAATCAAGACTACAGAGGAAGGGACAACCTGAACCGAGACTACAGAGAAGGGACAACCAGAACCGAGACTACAGAGAAGGGACAACCAGAACTGAGACTACAGAGGAAGAGACAACAAGAACCGAGACTACAGAGGAAGGGACAACCAGGACCGAGAATACAGAGGAAGGGACAACCAGAACCGAGACTACAGAGGAAGAGACAACCAGAACCGAGACTACAGAGGAAGAGACAACCAGAACCGAGACTACAGAGAAGAGACAACCTGGACCGAGACTACAGAGAAGAGACAACCAGAACCGAGACTACA
>NW_017321586.1:0-346 GCF_000935625.1 Nanorana parkeri
AGTAGAAACGGTCGCACGCCTTCCATACACTATACGATTCTGGTACGAGAATCGTACAGTGTATGGGCACCCATACAAAGGTTAATGCTCATTAGGTTGAGAGGTATATATAATAGGTCATGCTGCGTTTACCTGTGGACGATCTACCCAGGGCACATATAGTTTGTGTCCAGGGGCAATCATCTGTAGGTAATTGCAGCAGGTCCAATCACAAGTGAATGGAGTGAATGGGGACGCAGTCATTGCTTTGTATTGCGTTTACCATCTGCAGTCTCACGAAGCAATTGGCCCCAATCACAATCGTGTTGCGTTCCAGAGCGGTAGCTGCTGGAACGCACCGCAATCG
>NW_017321587.1:0-346 GCF_000935625.1 Nanorana parkeri
AACACTGTAGGCAAACAGAAGAAAACCCTCTCTGCATCCTATAGTCTGTATATCTAGTTCAGACCTGACAACAACTGACAACAATGTCTGGAGTAAAGGGACACCAGAAGAAATGCCCAGAGCCTTGCCCAGAGCCTTGCCCACCACCACACCACCAGGACCGTAAGTAGACTGCCTTGACTTTTTCTTGTTTAAATGCACTGTATTGCAATACATTTCAGATTCTAAACAGATACAGTAGATCAGAGCCCATCCCAGTAAGTGGAGCAATATCTGCTTTTCAAAAATAAGTGGCATATAAACTGATTTTTATCTTTATCTGAAGAAAGCTCCTTTATCCTTTTTA
>NW_017321588.1:0-346 GCF_000935625.1 Nanorana parkeri
TCTTGAATGAACCTGTCATGTATGCCCTGGAATGCTCTAGATGATTTTCCAAAAATAAAAAGTTTTATATCTAGCTCAAACTTGGAAGAAAATGTCAGTTTTGTAGCAGTTTTGTCTTTGAGTTTGTCATTGATCATGTGTAGCAACTCCTGAAAGTAAGTATCATCATAATCTCCTTTGTTGTCCCCCTTCTCTTTGCTGTATGTGTCACACATATCTATTAAAGTCATTGCGAGGCCTTCTATCGTCTCCAGGGGTGCCTGACTTGTATAGGAAAAAAATGACTTGTCAACGTGACTTTTATCAATAACAAGTCGATTGATCCCATAGTTATCCAAGCTCATCA
>NW_017321589.1:0-346 GCF_000935625.1 Nanorana parkeri
TTTAGCTGGGTAGCCGGGATCGGCATCATGGCCGCCGGATCATTCCTTACCTGGTAGTAATGATATCTCTGTCAACATATGCAATGTTGTTATTTTGTGCTGTTGTTCTACACTCCACCTAAGTTAAGTGACGGAGAGCTTTGAAACGGGGTTGAAGTTCTGGAGCCTCGAAAAGGTTTTTAGTTCAACTTCATCCCCCCTTCCAAACTCCCGGAACTTAGTCATGCTGTGGATCGGGGGGACTCCTTGGTGGGACAGGCCACAATTTGCACATAGCGAGGGGCGGAGTGGATGCTGTCACGTCCTACTCACCCTGGAATGCATCTCTCCCCGTCGCTGTGCCCAA
>NW_017321590.1:0-346 GCF_000935625.1 Nanorana parkeri
TCATACTCTTCAATTTAGTATCATCTGAATCAGGAATAGGTGTGGTAGTTACGGGTGGATTCGTTTTGGTGTCATCTTTCATAAATTCATTAAACAAATCCAACCTTCTATTGAATCTTTCATCGATAATAGATGTCATATTTGTAAACGAAGGGGAATGTCTGTGAAGATGACAACTTTCGATCTTTGGTTACAAAATGTAGAACTACATGCAATAAATACACTCAATAAAATCAATGTATAAATGTTAGTAATAAGTCCCGGCACTGCAACGGATGGCTGCCCGCAGATCCTAGAGAAACAGTCTCTGGGCAAGTAACACTGAAAAAAGCAATACCGGCGCCCC
>NW_017321591.1:0-346 GCF_000935625.1 Nanorana parkeri
CTGCTACCCAGTTCTGTTAGTCTTGTGATTCTAACTCCCTACGTGCTAGTATATAGTATGTTCCAGTGGTATAATATGTATCCCTCAACCTTCTAACAGTTTAGTCAATATATGTATATAGTACAGACTTTATCTCAATAAAGTGTATGCATTATACTATATGCAGAGAGGTTATGAAAGGGCAGAGGGACTGGTGAGGATTTAGCCACTCATCTCCCAGCAGCAGACATTATGTAAGTTCAGCCCTATATGAAAGAAAAATAAATCTTAACCACTTGCTGACCGCGGTGTTCCTTCTTGTCCCGGTCATTTTTCAATATTCAGAGCTGCAGTACTTTGACATTTA
>NW_017321592.1:0-346 GCF_000935625.1 Nanorana parkeri
AGTATTGGTGAGGAAACAGAGTTTAAATTGGTGTCAACGTAATCTCTCCACCCCATCTTTACAACTTCCCTGAAGGATACGTCTTTGAGGAGACAAGAGGGGAATCTCCACAATTTTGCTGTGTCTTTGGGGAGTGTGGTGCGTACTACATGTTAGATAGGTGCGTGATCAGACACTACAATATCATGGATACTGGCATTCGTGGCTACCGGGAGTAAAGCGGGTGAACAAAAAAGGTAATCTATACGGGAGAACGAATCATGTACCATGGAGCAATGAGTATATTCTCTACCTTCTGGGTTGCGCAATCTCCACACATCATGTAGAGACAGTGTATCATGGAGAA
>NW_017321593.1:0-346 GCF_000935625.1 Nanorana parkeri
TACCAATCCTTAAATGTGGTAGCTGCATTCATTTTCTTTTTAGAGTCATTTCCCTTATTTTACCTTGGCTATCCAGCCTGTAGATCAGTTATTTTTCAACTTCACTGAACAGGCCAAGCTGACCAGCATAAGTGGCTTTTAGATGGATAAGCCATTTAACACTGATCAGCTGACAATGGTCAGCTTTTTCTATATAGTTAAGGCCAGGTTCACACTATTTTCTAGACCAGATCTGGAATGCAGTGCATTGCATTTTCCAGCTCTTTTGCCACGTTTTACTGTGAATTTGCGGCATTCCAGAGGTGGTTTTTTTTTAGCTTAAAATGGGCTTTTCCAGTGCGTTTGT
>NW_017321594.1:0-346 GCF_000935625.1 Nanorana parkeri
GCGTTTACACGCACATGAACTTTAATGGCATCCCAGTCTAAGACCCCGTTCACATTGAGCGATTTATCGCAGCAAATTACCGCGCGATATCGCGCTCCAATGCAATCCAATGGGGCAAACGGTCCTGCTGTCGCGGGTCGTGTGTCGCTACAGCAGGACCCTTTTTGGAGCGGAATTAGCCGCGATTCAAGCTTGCTCAATGCAAGCTTGAACGCGACATCGCGCAGCAAATCTCGCGATGTCGCGCAATATGCAAATTTCGCAGTGGGAACGGGGCCTAAAGGCTGTGACACACTGCAGGCGACGCGATGCGAAGCGAAGCAAAGCGAAAAAACTGCAACCTTCC
>NW_017321595.1:0-346 GCF_000935625.1 Nanorana parkeri
ACATATTTTATATATCGCTCATTAAACTTTTATACCAGTATAAGGTAAATTCATGTTCCTCCGGGAGAGGAGGCGGGACATATGTGCAGAAGGGGGAGGAGTCAGGACTCACGTGCAGGCTCGGGTGATAGGTCAATACTCCGTTATCACACAGGGTCACATACTTCTTCTTCCATTCCTTATTCAGAGATTTACCACTTCTCTTCAGGAGGACGCCCTGCAACACAACAAGATAGTTTACAGCATCTCACTTTACAGCGGGGGGGGGGGTACACACACACTTCCTCTCTCACATCACAGCTAGGGGGGACACTTCCTCCATCTCACATTACAGAAGAGGAGACAC
>NW_017321596.1:0-346 GCF_000935625.1 Nanorana parkeri
AAGCGGAGCCAAGTGGAGGAGATACACCGAGGGTGTAAATGGGAGTGTAAGGCCTGTGATTTTTCCAATCAGTGTGGCAATCCGAGACCAGAAAGGCCTGACCCTCGAACAGGCCCAGAACACATGTAACATAGAGCCTGGTTCTTCATTACAGCGCCAACAAGCTTCGGACACAGAGGGGTACATGACATGGAGGGTCGTGGGCACCCTGTACCATCTGGTCAGAAGCTTGTACCCCGCTTCTTGATATTTGCTCGCTACCGAGGACCGTAGGGCGAAGTAGATCATAGATTCTATTTGGTGAGGAGTAAAATCTATGCCTAGATCAGTGGCCCACTGTCTTACA
>NW_017321596.1:1914-2194 GCF_000935625.1 Nanorana parkeri
TCTTTCAAGGCTTTGTCAAATTCGGCCCGAGAGAGGGGTGCTTCTAGTGTCTGGCCGTCTGCTTCCGTTAAACGGGGCATACCCGAGGACGCCAGGTATTGTCGGATTGCCTCTGCATGAGCCTCATGTGGGGTTGAGTCCGGAGCTGTGCGTAAATTATAAAGTTTCTTATAGAAAGCTTGAAATTGGGCCGCTATAGCATCTGAGTGGGAAACCAATTGCCCTGCTGTAGTGCGGACGGAGGGTATGAAGGAGCGCGTGCGCGAGGTCTTTAGTGCAT
>NW_017321597.1:0-346 GCF_000935625.1 Nanorana parkeri
AACCTCAAATACTATGTAACTATGTAACTATGTAACAAGCCACCGCCGGACAGCTTGTGTTCTCGCCAGCTATAGATCCCGCCGTTACATTGTTATGTCTCAGATTGTCGTCCTGGTAATTGTAACAGTTTAAAAGAAACATCCGCAGAACGAAAAAGATATCAAATCGGCTCCCGGTGACTTTAATCCGCTCCTAGAAACAAAATTACAAGCCGAGAGTCAAAAAAAAGAATAATAGGCAGGAGGAGCGTGGAAAGGAATAGAGTGAGGAAAATAAGGATTTGATCCCCTGCGGTATGTTTTGGGTCATTGTCATGCTGGAAGACCCGTCCACGACCCATCTTCA
>NW_017321598.1:0-346 GCF_000935625.1 Nanorana parkeri
GTTCAATTCTCAATAAGCTTTCATCGTTGATCAATATGGCATTGACCCAGAGATGGATTTCAGAAAGCACCGCTGAGTGGCTATATAATCAACATGCACGGACACCAGTGATCTATGGATTACCAAAGATTCACAAGGGATATAATCCACTCACCTTTAGACCCATTGTTGCGGGGACTTGCTCGGTATTACAACCACTTGCTATGCTGCTAGATTTTTTTCTGCAACCTATGGTGCAGGCTCTTCACTCATATACCCGTGACACTAATGACTTTATTCTTAAGTTAAAAAGTATTGATGTAATTAGCCCAGATTGGTTGTTTCTAACCCTAGATGTCTCTGCACT
>NW_017321599.1:0-346 GCF_000935625.1 Nanorana parkeri
CCAGATACCACAGCATACCTTCAGAGGCCTAGTAGAGTCCATACCTCAACAGGTCAGGGCTGTTCTGCTGGCAAAAGTGGGAACTACTCAATGTTAGGCGGGTGGTCATAATGTTATGACTGCGCCACTACAGTGTATCACAGGATTCCCATGGTCCTGCCAAGGATTATATATATATAATCCTTGGCAGGACCATGGGAATCCTGTGATACACTGTAGTGGCGCAGTCATAACATTATGACCACCCGCCTAACATTGAGTAGTTCCCACTTTTGCCAGCAGAACAGCCCTGACCTGTTGAGGTATGGACTCTACTAGGCCTCTGAAGGTATGCTGTGGTATCTGG
>NW_017321600.1:0-346 GCF_000935625.1 Nanorana parkeri
CAGAGGCTTGTTAACGCCTGTGTGATAGCAATAAACTTAAACATTATAATATTAAAAGTAAAAAAAATTATAAAATGAATAAAAATTTAAAAAGAAAAAGTAAAAAATTATAAATAATAATTAAAATAAAAAAGGTAAAAAAGTATAAAATACAAAAAAATAAAAAAGTAAAAGATAATAAGATAAATTAAAAAGTAAAAAAAAAATTAAAAAAGTGATAAAAAGGTTAAAAAAATAAAGAAAAAATTAAAAAAATGTAAACCAACCCTGCCGCCCCTGCCATCTGGTTGCAATTCTCCATTGGGGCGTTTGGCGGGGAGGGGGGTGCATTGAGGAACCTGGCCTT
>NW_017321601.1:0-346 GCF_000935625.1 Nanorana parkeri
AAGCATTGTATGTTAATGAGAGGAAGCTCAGTTTGTCCCTCAGTTTGTCCTCCTACATTTACTTTTGAACTTCTCAAAGTAACTTTGAATCTGCCCACAGGCCTTCACCAAAGAAACAGCTTTACGATATTATCAGTGGAGGTCAACGTGGTGGTCAATATAAGGGGACTTTCTTTTTTAAAATCCCTGTGTGGATTAGAATGTGGAACAACTTTCTGGCATGGAATTTCACTTGGATGAAGCATTCTTGAGGGCTTGTTCACACCATTTCTGGATCATGTCCAGACGAGAACAGTTTGTTCCTAGACCAAAAAAGCATCCCCATGTATCCCTATGGTATTTCTGG
>NW_017321602.1:0-346 GCF_000935625.1 Nanorana parkeri
AAACCCATAGTTCTCCTTTAATCTTCAAATCAATCTCTTTGTCTCTGTGGAGCCGCTTAGATCCCAGGCCCAGGCTATAAATGGACCCTTAACCTTAAAAGTAAGCCCCAACTCAGCCTGCCTCCAAACTACACACTCAATCATTTAACAGGTAAATGCCACAGTGTCTACTGTCTACTAAAGTTATGACATTTGAATGTTGAAGGTCAGGGTGCGGAGCTTAGTGCCAGGAGGGAGCAGCATTTATTGGTAACTTGGGATGAAGTGAAGGCACCATGCAAAGTCTGAACCTGAGATGCAGGGGGATTTCGCAGTGGCACAGACATTGATCTGAATACTAACAATG
>NW_017321603.1:0-346 GCF_000935625.1 Nanorana parkeri
CTCAGCTTCCTCCGGGTTCTCATACGTCTTCTCATCATCATCCTCGTCTTCTATGGAAACCTTTCTTCCTTCTTCTCTTCTCTTCTGCTGAAAGACATCAACATGGAGGAAATCAATCCCCAGAAATGTGACAATTGGGGCGTCATTCCCCCTGAACCCCTTCAGTCCCCGGGCCGTCCTCTCCCCCCTCCCCCCAAATCCCCCAGCGGTATATCTTCATTCCCCCTGAACCCCTTCAGTCCCTGGCCCATCATCCTTCATCCAGCAGAGCCTCATTCTTCTTTCATGGTTACATTGTGACACGAGGCGGGGAAATGATTTGTGTGACATTCAGAGAAGATGAAGT
>NW_017321604.1:0-346 GCF_000935625.1 Nanorana parkeri
ATGGTACAATACGCACGTACGCACGTATATGCGCGGCAGTGGGAATGAGGCCTAAGACTGTTTAATTTTCTTGAAACCCAGTGGAGGAATAACATAAAACATGTAAACTAGGTACATATTTTAATATTCCCAGCACAGCAGAAAATTTGATAACCAATCCTTCAAGAGCAGATGTCTGGGCAATCATGTCCAGATCATGTTGAGAGCCATCTGCTGAAACAGGCGTTCGCCACGCAATAATGTAAACAAAGAAAAAAAATGCCGAGGGCATGTGGCCTGGTATGGTGCAGGGAGTGGGGGGGCACTCGCTCATCTCCCCCTTTCCTGCCCTGCCAGGCCTGTGCTC
>NW_017321605.1:0-345 GCF_000935625.1 Nanorana parkeri
GGGAGCATGGAGCCAGCTTCCCAGCCAATCAGGAAGATGGGCGGCGTGCAATGACTCGCCACCCAGCTTCCTGACACTGGAAGTTCCAGTATCAGGCTAGGCATCGGGAGCATTTGGGCAAGTAAAAGCTCAAATACTAGGTATCAGCACCGATACCAACACTAGTATCTGATCTCTGTCAGATGCAGACCGCAGAGCTGCTCCTGTCAGCTGTGGCTTCCTTCGGCCGGAGCTCGGACAGTTCTCAGCTCCGGCCAAAAGAAAGGATGGATTAGTTAGGTCTGCAGCAGACCTCACTAATCAACCACTAGAGCACCAGGGATCGATTGTGCCTCCTCCCTGGAG
>NW_017321606.1:0-345 GCF_000935625.1 Nanorana parkeri
AGCCGAACATGCTCTGCATGTTTGGCTGAGCCGAAGTGAAGGAGCCATTCAACTCAGCCGATTCAACATCTGAATCAGCTAAGCCAGACCTCCGGCATTTCAGTCACTACCGTTCGCCCTATTCTCATAGGTGCTGAACATCAGTGAGTGAATAGCTGAATGCTGCCGAATGGCATTCTGCTCGCTACCTCCGAGGTAGCCAGCAGAATAAAAAAAGACAAGTTAATAAATGAAAAACATTTAGGCATGTTAGGAGGGACCCCAAGTTAAAAATAAAAAAAAAAGAATGTGGGTTCCCCCCCCTCAAAGTCATACCAAGCCCTTTAGGTCTGGTAGGAATTTTAA
>NW_017321607.1:0-345 GCF_000935625.1 Nanorana parkeri
TGGAATGTGTATATATATATAGTATCAGTATTGTTGCTCATCACCGGTATCACTTTATGGCCGCAGTTAAGGCCACTGTAATGTTTCCAATGAAGTGCATGGAGGGCGTAGATCCAATGTTGTGTCCATTGGTTCCAGCTTCCTGTTATCAAGGCTTCCCCATTGTGTTCAATGCTATAAGTATTCCCAGCACTGGGAGGACGAGGGGCTGCATGGGGTGTGTTCAGAGATATAATAAACTGTACAGAAATCAGAAGGATCGGGTGAACTCCAGACAACTGAATACAAAGCTGAGATGCAGTACACTCTCTGTTATCCGGTATTCAAATAACCAGAACTCTCATC
>NW_017321608.1:0-345 GCF_000935625.1 Nanorana parkeri
CACATGTGACTAGGACATGTGACCAGGACATGTGACCATGCGCATCCTCTCAGGAGAGGAAAATGCCTTTACCATGGGATCTCGTGAGGTTACAGATGCGATTTCCCAGCAATGCTCCGGTGATGTCACCTTCCCAGGGTGCAACGCTTGGGCACAGATTACATCACTTGTGCCAGAGAGGACCAGGAAGTGGAAAAAACAATCATTGTAAGTAAAAGAAAAACATAATGAATGTGAGATGATCGCATATCGTCATGCAGGAGCTGTACGCTGATTTGATTTTTGGCCAAAGGGGGCAAAGGTCGGCTTTAACCAGAGAGCCCCGGTGGTCCTAGAGGTCAGGCT
>NW_017321609.1:0-345 GCF_000935625.1 Nanorana parkeri
GGCTATTGTAGACATAAATAGTGTTCAATTGAGATCATCCTAAAACCATGCATTATATTCTTTGTAGGCTCATAGTAAATATTACACAACAAAATCTTGAGTTTGCCTATCGATAAATATACTTAGCATTTGTCTGTACTTTATGCAGACATCTTCCTTTTCTTATTTTTATTATTAAAACATAGAAAATGGACAATATATTTACCAACAGCTTTACAAATATTATTCATGTGATTATTTTTTTACACAGTGTCATTATTTAAGTTTTTCCTCTGAAAAACATGTTCCTTCCAATTAGAGAGACACGTTTGTATTGTGGTATTATTTTCCATACCAAGCGTATCT
>NW_017321610.1:0-345 GCF_000935625.1 Nanorana parkeri
TTAACATTGGGGGGAGGGGAAACATTTTTTGACTTTAATGTTACAGAACAAAATGCAGATAGAAGCTGATTGGTTACTCTGTACAGCCGCTCCAGATTCTGGCTGCTACAGTTTTAATAATATCCCCCATTGTATATCTATTATACAATATGAACATAGGTATATTTTATTCAGATACACATTAATATACTATAAATACCATCATTTAGTATCTTCTGTGTGAGAAAAAGGCTTTGTTTATCAAGATTAATTTTGGTGTGATGTATGGGGACCAGTATTAAAAGGGACCAGGCAAGGCAAAGTTTTCTTAGGGGTCTATTCACGAAGCAGCCGAAGGATCTAGCC
>NW_017321611.1:0-345 GCF_000935625.1 Nanorana parkeri
ACTGCAATACTGCGTTTTTGTCTTTTTTGACATCTTGTCAATGTCAAACATATACATACCTACCTACCTATAGATCTATATTTATATAGATGTAGATCTTTAAATCTATATATCTAGATATAGATTTAAAGTAAAAGTCTAATTTTGCTAGATAGGAAGTGTTTTTGAATTTTGTGAATTGTACAGCAAAAATATGACATGCAATATCAATGAAACTGCATCTTACCATAAGCAATCCTGTTTATACTGTGCTGGCATATGCCGTAAACAGAGCTATGGCTACACTGTCTGTCCTACCAAAGGGTTAAACATGACTCCACAGTCCAATGCTATAGAAAAAAAGAG
>NW_017321612.1:0-345 GCF_000935625.1 Nanorana parkeri
CCCATACCATACCCCAATAGGTTATAGCAGGATTAAGACAGGTGTTAGCGTATTTCTCGGGAAACGATGAGACGCATGTCTGGAGTTTGCGGTCACAGTTTTGTACCATTAACCCCATAGTGCGGACAACATTCCCCCAAAAGTAAGGCATTAGTGAGGGGCACTAGTTGCTACCCACGTCTGTGGTGGCCTCCTACATCAACCCCTAAATCTCTGGAACTCCCCCCTCCCCCCTAGAGGGCTGAATAAAGTGTGGGTAGTTGGAATAGAGAAGAGGGGATTTTTTGGTTGTTGTTTGTTGACTGTTGTCTTCCTTGAACCTCTGTGATGTTTGGAGGACTATTC
>NW_017321613.1:0-345 GCF_000935625.1 Nanorana parkeri
AAGCCATGTAAGGGGCCCTGAAATTTCTGAAGGCTGCCCTGCTTGCCCCCAAGCAATTTTCACTCGCCAATTGCGAGGGGGTTGGTGGAATTTTTGAGCTCTGGTCTACAGAGAAGATTCCTTATCTGGGGGTTTAGATTACTAAAAACCTGCATAATTTTTATAAAGCTAATGTCCCCCCAATGGTGAGAGTTCTCTTGGAATTGTTAGATAAAATGGTCCCAACTTACTTTAACACATATGATTCAAATGATTCTTTTCCCGAAATTGTTGTATACTTTACAAATGCTTCCTATCATCCTGGGGAAAAAAGATCATCAAAAGCTGCTCCCGGCCCCGGAGGAT
>NW_017321614.1:0-345 GCF_000935625.1 Nanorana parkeri
GGGGCGTGGTCAGACCATGTTATATTATGAATTTTAACCTCGCTAACCCTTTGTAACGTCCATTTATCAGTGATGAAAAGATCTATACGTGAATATGATTTGTGGGGATTAGAATAAAAGGTGTAATCTCTTTCTGTTGGATACAGACACCTCCAGATATCATAAAGGTCCTCCTGATGTAGCAATTTAGTAATGTTGGGTCTCGAGGGACCCCTCTTTGAAGAGACATCCAAGTTAGGATCCGGTGCTAAATTAAAATCTCCACATAAGAGAACTATGCCCTGTTGGGTTTTACGAATTTGTCGTATGATACGTTTTAAAAAGGGAAGTTGTTTCACATTCGGG
>NW_017321615.1:0-345 GCF_000935625.1 Nanorana parkeri
AAACTGTTTGTCATAGCGCAGCCACGCCACCCCACCGTATATCCGATATGCTTCCCCTATGGCGTCTAGATAACAAAAAAGGGGGGAGCAATGTTCGGGAGCCTTTTCCCCAATAACGCTCGCCAAAATAGCAAAAGCTTGTAACCAATTGGCAAACCTTTTTGTTATCGTCCAGCTTTAACCTATCTAAGTTAAACTTCTCAAGAGGGAGGAGGGAAAATATATCATTGTATTCCCCAGGGGGCAAAGGGGCTGGCCCACTGGCACGGGGGACATACTTACCTCCGCAGCAGATGCTCGTGGTAACCATGCGTCCACCATGCTCACCTGCGTAGATGCAGCCGC
>NW_017321616.1:0-345 GCF_000935625.1 Nanorana parkeri
TGGAGGGGGAGGGGCCCAATACTTTTGGTAATATAGTGTAGATAGATATATATACATTTTTGATATAAAGATAGATAGATATTGAATATTATAGATTTTAAAGAAGAACTCTACATTTTAAAAAAAAAATTACCTTTGCAGTGGGGCTGCCTCCGCACTGCAATGAGTTAAGCACTTGTTTTTCCAAAGGGGGCAAAAGTAGAAATACACCATGCTCACGCGACCTTCGGTCCAGCCCGACCACTAGACGGTACCTGCAGCCTCTTCTCCCCTGGTCTACGGACCCGTGATGTCATCACGTGTAATACAGGTCTATTTGATATGAGGACACTGAGGGACAGCTAG
>NW_017321617.1:0-345 GCF_000935625.1 Nanorana parkeri
ATTTGTGGAATATGTTGGTTTGAAACATACATTTTATCTGATGTAATAAAATACATATTTTTTCCATTAGTGTGTGATAACCTTTAGGCAAGCTCTTTGTTAATCCAATGAGTGAATCAATCTTATCTCAATCTCCGCTTGTATTGTTGGGTTTGAAGTGCAAAATGATAATTCTTTCCAATAAAATCTATTTTTAAGGGAAAAGGTGAATGTGTTATTTATTATTAAGGGGCTTTTTACAAACAGGAAAGCAAATCCATTCAGCAGCTATGGTTATGGATATATATGTATCAACATACCCGGGAACTTTTAGAAATTGTAATTTCTGGGACGGTGGATGGGGCA
>NW_017321618.1:0-345 GCF_000935625.1 Nanorana parkeri
TTTTGACTGATCCATTTGTATGCCTGAAGGAGAGATGACGTATCCTAGGAAGGTTATGGTGGTCTGTTCAAAAACGCATTTTGGCAGTTTCACGTAAAGGGAATGGGCCCTGAGACGGGCTAGAACCCATCGAACATGTTTTCTGTGGGTTGCTAGGTCTTCCGAGTAGATCAGGATATCATCTAGATACACCACAACGCAGACATCTAGTAGATCCCTGAAGATATCGTTAATTAGATGTTGGAAAGTAGCGGGGGCGTTGCATAAGCCAAATGGCATGACGTTATATTCAAAGAGCCCATAGCGGGTTCTGAAGGCTGTTTTCCACTCGTCCCCCTGTTTTAC
>NW_017321619.1:0-345 GCF_000935625.1 Nanorana parkeri
AGACATCGGTCAACATTCCAATGCATAACCTTCCCAATACCATGACACCGAGCATGTGTTTCCTACTGGTGCGGGACCATGAGCAGATCCTTCAGCAGACGAGCCCAGGCGTAGTCAATAACAGATTTGTTTGGACGTTTAACACAAGACTCCCAGTGGTAGAAGCCCCAGTCTGTGGAAAGATCACATGTACCTACTGCATGGCTAACTCAAAGTCGAAGATGTTAGCCATCGAGGGAAACTCAAGTGGATTTCCAGTAAGCAAGGATTTGTACTGTTCACCTTAAAATAATACTTGATGTAACTTTTACATGTTCACAGGCTTTCTCTACCATATGTTGTATT
>NW_017321621.1:0-345 GCF_000935625.1 Nanorana parkeri
CCTCATCCTCACCTCACTTCCTCCTCACCTTGTCTTCACCTCGTCCGGGATCAATAAGTCCTGCAGACTGGTTTCTGTGTAACGGTGCATTGCGCAATGTTTACCAAGAGATTTACCACCTGCCGGCTGGCACAGGGCGCGGCTCTTCCTTGGATCTGGTTAATGATTTGTAGGTGAGTCTGTGTCTCCGGCACGTCTTCTACAGAAGGAAATATCTGAGCTTCATACGAGGGTGACATCCCGGGCCGTCCATCCGGTCACTGAGCCACCATCCATCCCCCCAAGCTCCATCCACCTCCATAGACCTCCCTCCATAGACCTCCATCCCTCCCTCCATAGACCTCC
>NW_017321622.1:0-345 GCF_000935625.1 Nanorana parkeri
ATCTACCTTTTTTTCAGCGATTGCCACGCAGATGTAACCCCTATACATGCGGATGCAACCACTGTATGCCACCGCACGTCCTGCGAATCCCCAAGTCTGCACCAACCCTAAAGGGTAAATTCACTTTCCCAAGTAATTTGGGAAAATGGAATTACCCGCACAAATCTCCCTCCCACTATACTTACCTTTCAACGAATGGTCCTTCTCGTCCACCAGTACGGGTGTACCTGTTCCATGTATTCTGAATTTCGCTCGCAAATTGCAAGCACTCGTTGGTCAGCGCAGTCACCTGACATCCCTGCACGAGGAGACATCGCAGTAGATCGCCGATGCGCAGAAGAGCGC
>NW_017321623.1:0-345 GCF_000935625.1 Nanorana parkeri
GCCACAATCCCATGGGGCCACTTTTCTTATTTTGCTTTCGTTGCCCTAACAATCTGTCCAAAAACTGAGCTAATATTTCCTCCTCTCCGGAACTTCTCCGTCACAATCACCGACACGAGAGGCGTTGGCGATTGTGAAGGCAAGATGGCGAAGCCCAATGGTCACAGGGAAGCAGGAATACAAGACGGAACGCAGGAACACTGGGACGAGCTGATGACCGCACAGCAACTGGCTCCATTTTTGAGTCTTTTTTTAAATAGGGAACAATAATACGAAATCACCTGCACTCCGTACAGCGTACACGGTGGCGTCACAAGGGGGGTGCGGCCCGCACTTGGGTGACAC
>NW_017321624.1:0-345 GCF_000935625.1 Nanorana parkeri
GTGTTCGGGTTTGGCTTGAAGAAAAGGTGGCAACCCTACGTGGGAGACGGGAGGCTGCACTTGTCAGTGGATCCCGGGTTCATTAGAGTATTGAACCCGGATCCACTGACCAGGGTAGGGGAGTATTAAAAAAAAAATGGTTTATTTTATGTTCCCAGAGACATAATTTGTCTGGGGATGCTCTCCTCAATCCGGGGACTGTCCCCTGAAATCAGGAATGAATGTAGGGCTGCAACAACTAATCAATGATTGAAAATGTCGTCTCACGCTTGCCGCTGCTAGACCCGCCCACCCGCATCCACGCTCCCCCTCCCCGCCTCATGCTTGCCACTGCCAGACCCAACC
>NW_017321625.1:0-345 GCF_000935625.1 Nanorana parkeri
GCGCTGGCTGAACGACCAACCATTCTTGTCTCTGACAGGCAGGATATCCACCATCAAAATGAACATATTGCCCAGAGTACTATATACACTGCAAACGGTCCCTATTCCATTATCAGGATCCTTTTTTAGGACGCTTCAAGGAATAACTGACAAATTTATTTGGAATCGCACAAGGGCAAGAATCTCCCGCCAGACCTTAATTAGGACCAAGAGTAAGGGGGGTTTGGCGTTGCCTGATTTTATATTGTATTACCAAGCTATGGCTATTAATAGAGTGATAGATTGGACCTACCATACAGGGGAAAAGCGGTGGGTCGACATAGAGGTTGCCCTTGCAGGTTGCCC
>NW_017321626.1:0-345 GCF_000935625.1 Nanorana parkeri
TGGGGTTTGCTGAGTAGGCTTGCCAAGTATTTTATCAGGTCCAGTACCACTCACTGGCGCGCAGGTGCTTCATCCACGAGCTCGTCAGCTCATGACTCACGGGAGTACTTTAAATGCAGCAAAATGTGGGAGCACACCGCTGACCTCTCAGACAAGGTTCGCCCCTGGCATTCTGGGAAATGCAGTCTCTTGTAGTTTGCTCCGATATTTTCGAGTGTTCGCCAAAGTTGGCTCAGATAGTGCTGATCTCTAGACACGTGTTTCTGGCTTGTTGGCCGTCATCAGTAGAGAGCACAGACTTGTGTGGGGTTTGCTGAGTAGGCTTGCCAAGTATTTTATCAGGTC
>NW_017321627.1:0-345 GCF_000935625.1 Nanorana parkeri
AAAGCTCCTGACAGGGGCACGGCACTCGGGTCCACTTGGCCAAAACCAAGCAGACCCATTCCTCATGGTCAGCCGAAGTCAACCATCGAGTACAAGGTTGGGGGGCTCTCCCAAAGAGATAGGAATCTTTCCCTGACCCCCCGGGGCTCAAATCTCCTGACAAGGGCAAGGCACTGGGGTTCACTTGGCTGAAACCAGGTGGACCCATTCCTCAAGGTCAGCCCAAGCCAATCATCGAGTATTAGGTTCTGGGCTCTCCCGAAGAGATAGGGTTCTTTCCCGTACCCCCTGGGGAGCAAAGCTTCTGACAGGGGCACGGCACTCGGGTCCACTTGGCCGAAACCA
>NW_017321628.1:0-345 GCF_000935625.1 Nanorana parkeri
GGGGGGGCACGGAACAGGAGGGGTGTATTATTTTATATGTGGGGGCAGGGAGCTTAAAGTCGCTGGTGTACACCAATCTTTAAGTCATGCTAGATGCTAGATTCTAAATTGGATTGAGGTCTGGGCTTTGACTAGGCCATTCCAAGACATTTAAATATTTCCCCTTAGACCACTTCAGTGTGTTGCTTTAGCAGAATGCTTAGGGTCTTTGTCCTGCTGGAAGGTGAATATCTGTCCCAATCTCAAATCTCTGGCAGACAAACAGGTTCCCCTCTATTTAGCGCCCGGATTACATGTAATGGAGATAGACAAAAAAGTACAAAATGGTGAAGTAAAATCAAGAAA
>NW_017321629.1:0-345 GCF_000935625.1 Nanorana parkeri
TCCCACATCACCCAAGGCGCTTCTCCCCTTGAGGCCCCGGGGTCCCGGGTGTGACGACGGACAGGGGGTGTGGCGGTGGGGCCGGATTGCGAGCCGCCCATCTCATTTCGGTCCATAGACATCCTCCCTCATCCAGGCACCAAGTGTGTGAGATTATCCCAATTTCCATCCCCTGAGGAAGCCAAGTGCGAAACACGTAGGGATGAAATATGTCATGTGTATCTGGATATTTTAATTATGAATGGATTGTCAATATGATCATCCAACTATTTAAGACAAATTATGTTGGTTTTATACTGGGATTTTGCATCCATGGAATGTTTGTAACTATGGTTGCCATTAGAG
>NW_017321630.1:0-345 GCF_000935625.1 Nanorana parkeri
CTTCTCAGGTTGGGAGATCACTGATCTTATCAGTATTGGCTTCTGGTTTTCTTCCTGCACACATTCACGATTTACAACATTTTATGAAATAATCATTAGGCATAGATAAGAATTATTACTCTGCAAGAAAATGTTGACTCTTTGCTGTGCTGATGCTGCACTCTGTCGGAAGATATTTTTACAATTCCTATTCTGTTAGTACATTATCCAAGATCACAATCATAAATGTCCTCCACAAAATACATCCTACTGATTTTTTGAGGTTGTGATCAACCGGGAACATTGCTTCACATATGGTGATAATTCTAAAAAGTTCAAACTCCTTCTCAACAATGCTTTTAACAA
>NW_017321631.1:0-345 GCF_000935625.1 Nanorana parkeri
AGTTAAAACCTAAAAATGCATTCAAGTACCTTAACTATTAAAAACCATTAACGCATGTGTATCAAAAACAAGCTGTAAAATTAGTCCTCCTGTTTAATTGTTTTCATTTTGAATTAGGAAAGGGAAATTTGAGAACTTGCTTTAAAGTATACCTAAAGCCCAAACTTTCATTTTTTATTTTTATAGAGTAGACCTAGAGTAGGGAAGGTATTTCCAGTCTGTGTCCCATTGGGGAGGTCTTCTTTCATTTCTTTTCCCATAGACATGTAGCGCTCACCCCCACAGAAGCCGCTGGATTAATCGAGTCATCATCACTAGTCTGTCTAGGGGTATGATCTTCAGCCG
>NW_017321632.1:0-345 GCF_000935625.1 Nanorana parkeri
ACCACCTTGCCGGGTGTTTTAAGGCGGACCTTCCACCATAAAGATCTAAGCTTCTGCGTGCCGAAGTCCGGACGGTAGATGTATTTAATCTCTGGATTAATGATTTCATAACCTTAACTAGACCACAGATTTGTCCTTTATTAACCACAGACTAGTGTTGTTTCATTGTAATCATGATTCAGTTGAGATCCTACATTTAGAATCCCAACTTGTTAAAGCAAAACTCCATTTTTAGAAAACAAAAAACTACATTGCCAAATTTGTCAATAATTAACCACTTGCTGCCCAGAGCAATTTCTTACACTTGCACACACATGATAAAATCTACATTTTTGGCTAGAAAAC
>NW_017321633.1:0-344 GCF_000935625.1 Nanorana parkeri
CCCCCAGGCTGCCCGAGCCCCTTACATGAGTATCGGCCGTACCCTCCTGATGGCTGTCCTGTCTATAGGTTGAACTCGATGAACTTGTGTCTTTTTCAACTTGACCAACTATGTAACTTTTACAAGTTTGTTACACGTTGGGCCTATACTAAGTTAGAGTAGAACTGTTTACATAAAGGGCCATGCTGTCCAATTTTAAAAAGGACCCCTGAAGTAAGGGGAGACCCTTCCTTCTGAGTAACAGTTTAGATAATTGCACTCCTTAAAAGTATACTTGTACATTAAAAACTTTAATAAAAACCTAAAAAGACAAAGGTAGAAGTCAGATTGCACTTTTCATTGTA
>NW_017321634.1:0-344 GCF_000935625.1 Nanorana parkeri
TTATTATTATTATTATTATTATTATTATTAATAATAATAAATAATTATTTATATAGCGTCAACTAGGGATGCACTTATACCATTTTTTCCAGGCTGAGTACAAGTACTGATACCTTTCTTCAAGTGCGCGCCAATACCAATTACCCATACCTTTTTTTTAAGTGTCATGTGACAGTTTTTCTAAAACCGACTAATGATTTTAGGACAGTGATGGAGTGCCAGGTCCCGGTCGCAGCTGCGACCCTGGTATTTCTGCCTCACTGACTTTAAACTGTAGAGGGACTACAAATCTCAGCAATACCGTATACAGCAATGCAGAATAATACCATCAGCTATAAAGGACT
>NW_017321635.1:0-344 GCF_000935625.1 Nanorana parkeri
AAAGACCATTCATGTCGGCAATCTGGATCTAATAGGATTTAATGGAAATGAACCTGGGACTCCCTCAAAAACACGAGCCGTCTTAAGGAATTTATTCCGAGAACTACTTGGACACTACCTGGACACTACAACGAGTATAATCCGTAACAAAACATCAAGTGCCCATACTTCTTGGAATTCTGACCGTCGGGTTAAAAAGAGCAAGCAACCGTGAGTAAAACTTTACTCGAGTTCCCACTACACACAAATTGGAGGTTTCTCTCATCTTAAGTGAGACCACAACGCAGCGGTATGTTGCATATCAATTAACCGGGTCACCTGCTATGCCTTGATGTATACTTATA
>NW_017321636.1:0-344 GCF_000935625.1 Nanorana parkeri
TGGCCCTAGAATTATTGCTCTCACTGCGACTTTCGCGCCGATACATATCATGTGCGGCGTAATGGATGCAATTGTTTACGCACTTAGGCGCACTCGACGCATGTTTGTGGGGGGCGGGGGACTTACAAAAAAATATTTTAAAAAATTACGTCACATATAAATGATATATATATATATATATCATTTATATGTGACGTAATTTTTTAAAATATTTTTTTGTAAGTCCCCCGCCCCCCACAAACATGCGTCGAGTGCGCCTAAGTGCGTAAACAATTGCATCCATTACGCCGCACATGATATGTATCGGCGCGAAAGTCGCAGTGAGAGCAATAATTCTAGGGCCA
>NW_017321637.1:0-344 GCF_000935625.1 Nanorana parkeri
TAGCTCTCCTTCCATGTATATTGTTTTAGGATCTCCAGGATGTGACCCGAATCCCTTACATAAGAAGGTATCTCATGCACCAAAGGTTGGAGAAAAAAATCTATATAACTTGCTAAATTACAAGTCAGGCTACCCATACCAGCAATGATGGGTCTGCCTGGAGGATGTATAGGATTTTTGTGGATCTTCGGGATCTGATAAAAATAGGGTACACAAGGATGTGTAACCATGAGAAACTGAAATTCAGATTTAGTAAGAACTTCAAGGTCTACGGCCTCTTTTAGCAGTCTGGTGAATTTGTCTTTAAATACCAAGGTAGGGTCTTTTTCGAGTTTAACATATGT
>NW_017321638.1:0-344 GCF_000935625.1 Nanorana parkeri
TCCTGTAAACTACAAAACAAACTTTAGTCCCTGACGCAGCGGAGAAGGGTCAGCGGGGGCTGGGCTCTGGAGGCCGGGGATGGAAATCTGCTAAACAACAACCAGCCGCCTCAGTTCTGTGAGCGAGAAAAGTCCGTCCCCATCGGCATCGCATTCCTTCAACGCATCGAACTGCGGCAGCCGAGCGCCAAACGCATCCTTCAACTCCTGAAATGTCACTTTTCCACCAAAACCCTCAGAAGACGTCCTGAAGACTTCCCACAGCTCTGCAAGAACAAAGAGGGACCCTAAAGCACCGCAGCGCTGTACACAGGAGCTTACACTCTAATGTCCCCTCCCCCACA
>NW_017321639.1:0-344 GCF_000935625.1 Nanorana parkeri
GGCGCTATATAAATCCTGTATAATAATAATAATAATAAAGATGCAGCTTTCCAGAGGCCTTTGATGCCTTCTTTAGACTTTCTTTATTTCTGTATCCCACATATTTATACACAGAGTAGACGTATAGGAGGAACGATGACATATACAGATTTAGAATTGGAAGCTCTATTTCTCCTGACATATTTGAGTGTTAAAGGCAGTTGTAAAGGTTTAGGCTATAAAGATAGGGGGTCCATTGTGTTATTGAGGTCACTGACTCCAATATAAGACATCCAGGCCTCACCAATCCTCGCCACAACTAAAAGTCCTATTAAAATGTCCATATACCAGAGAAGAAACTAAAT
>NW_017321640.1:0-344 GCF_000935625.1 Nanorana parkeri
CCCGTCCACGTGCCTGCCACCGCCCGTCCACGTGTCTGCCTCCGTGGCACTTACTTCAATGCTCTTGCAGATCTCCTCCATCTGTGTGATGATTGCCTGAATCCGATCGTTGCCGGCCACCAGCATTGCGATCCCGTCACTGAGGTCACCCTGCGGAGCCACGGAGAGAACAGACACAGCTCAATGCGCATGTATAATAACGTGGAACGCTCCGTGTATAGAACTGAAGGCTTGGGGCCACACCCGCTGATCGGTGGCTGGAGGTCCCACCAAGCAAGGATACTACATGTCTATGTATAACGAACACTGACCCCCAATGTAAGGAGCATTCCCCCCACTGACCC
>NW_017321641.1:0-344 GCF_000935625.1 Nanorana parkeri
GCTGGCTTGATCTAACACTATAAGGCCACCTTTAAACAACCGAAGCCTTATACTTCCTAAGAGACAGGGCCGTATTTACATGCTGCTTTAAGCATGCTTGAAAAATTATATCCTTTTATATAAGCCATGACCCTTGTGTGATTATTTTAGTAAAATGAGTACTGCAAACAATGCATTATTTATTATGCAAGCCAACTTTTTTGTCAGTTTCTTGAAATATAGAGAGCCTTATGACTCATCATAAATCTTGTCTCAAAATATCACCTTCACCGCCCCCTCCGCTCCTCCCAAGTCCTCCTGCTATCCAGCTCCCTTGTCAACTCCTCCCATACTCGCCTCAAGGA
>NW_017321642.1:0-344 GCF_000935625.1 Nanorana parkeri
TTTAAATAGGCCGATTGGCGCCAATTTGTGCACTGGGCACGGTGCACGCGATTATGCGCGCGCTGCACGCGCACATGCGCAGTTACTGCTCGTCTGTCACTATGCACGTTTCTGCGTGCCATAGTGTGTGTAGTAACACGAGCCCTCTTTATGCTATGGGCATTAGTTCTACGTTCCTGACAGGGAGGTTAAGAAATCGTCCAAAAGGTTCTTGAACAATTCCACATTTTTTGCTGAAATCACCGCCTGTGGCAAGTGACCCCCTAATCCTTCTCCATTTCTGACTTCCCTAGCAGCATACCTATAATTGTATAACCCATTTGTTTATTTTTATGTCCAAAGTG
>NW_017321643.1:0-344 GCF_000935625.1 Nanorana parkeri
CCATCTAGTTGCCATACAGCAAGAGAAATCTCATTCGTACAGAGAAGAGCTGTGCAAACGGTTTATTAATCAACCGTTATGAGTCAAATGTGTAGGACATCCTCCTACTCGTCAGGATGTCAAAGGTTTGATCCCGAATACAGTTTCATGAACCAATAGGCTCTTTCCTTTGTGCAAATCTGTGTCAGTTCTGGTGGGGGTGGGTACAAATACAACATGGCTCTCATAGACTCCCCATGACCTTAAAACAGCACAAACACAATTTAGGCTTGACATAGATGAACAGATACATCTCTATAACAGAGAGCGGGCAAATACCTGCAAATGCAGCTCAAATGTGGTTA
>NW_017321644.1:0-344 GCF_000935625.1 Nanorana parkeri
CTTTTTCTTTCTTCCCAAACCTTTAGGGGACAGGCGTTCCTCTCACTGCCTGGGCCTTTTCTTCTTCCCATACTCTGCCTACTCAAACCCCTTCTACCTGCCACAGTCCTCCCATCTTCCTTCTAACCCTCTCCCAGACCCCTCCCCCCTCTCTGTCCCTCTCTCTCTCCTGACCCACCAGACGTGCCTGGCGTGTCGATCGGCAGCAAGACCTCGGAGCTGCACAGCAGTACGTGTGCAATGACGGACTCGTCCTCTGCATGTCCATCCCAGAAGGTGATACCCAACCCGCCCACCAGGCTTCTTACCTGGAACGTGAAGGGACTGAATACTCCAGAGAAGCG
>NW_017321645.1:0-344 GCF_000935625.1 Nanorana parkeri
ATTTTGCAACCTATAGGATATTCAGTAAGGGTTTACTTCTTAAAAGATCAGTGATCTTTCCCTACCACATCTAAACACATTTTTCATATAGTTGCTGGAAACCCAACCTTTTATAGTGATACCTTAACCTAATGCTCCCTTAGTTGCTGTTATGGGGACAAAATCAACCAAACGTCATTTGGATGTTGTTCAGTAGGGTTTGGGCCCTATGTTAGTCCTGAACTCTAATCTCACTCTAGTCATTATATGTTCTGTTTGGTTCTGAGCACAGTCTTTTTTTTTTGTTCCAACAAGCCTCTAAGTGAGACAGTGGGGGTGATTTACTAACCTAAACACACGCACGC
>NW_017321646.1:0-344 GCF_000935625.1 Nanorana parkeri
ACTTTAAATGCTCATTTTGGTCTAAAATAAAAAAGATATACTCACCTAATACTCAGCCCCAACTGGCTACTAGTCCGGTCCCCACAGCCTCTTCTCCCCTCGGCTACAGTCGTCTAAGGACCCGTGACATCATCATATCCATTCACTTGCATTGTACGTGAGGATACCAAGGGATATTAGACAGCCAGAAGGGAGGGGGAGAGAGGTGAGTGGTCACAGCCGCAGGATCGAGGATCAGGTGAGTATATATTTTTTGTTTTAGACCCTAGGCCAGGGGTAGGCAACCTTGACTACAAATCCCACCATGCTTCTGCCTGTGGGAGTCATGCCTGTGGCTTGCAATG
>NW_017321647.1:0-344 GCF_000935625.1 Nanorana parkeri
GAAGAGGGGGGGCCCCGGGGCCACACGCAAACAACCGATTATATCACCGCCATGTGGAAACGCGCCGCCATCGCCCCCGCCGTGCCCACCGCCGTTTTATAACCTATACGCCGTCTGCAGACCGAGGGGTCATCGGCGGATGTGTACGCAGGACGCGGTGTCACTGGAAAGACGTGTGTGTAGGACGGCTCCTCGCGGCGTTGGTATGGCGGCGCACACGTATGTACACAGAGGAGCGCAGTATAGGTAAAGAATAGAGGCACACGCCTGAACAGCGGGCACGGCGCACATGGGTCACTCATAAGATAATGGCCCCAGGAGAGAAAACACCTGCCCCCCCCCAT
>NW_017321648.1:0-344 GCF_000935625.1 Nanorana parkeri
GGTATTTATTAGTCAAAAATATGATCCTCCGCCATTTTGCTTTGCTCAGTGCAGCCAAAGTGTTCAGTGAAGCTGCTGCAGCAAATTAAAGTGCTGCAGAACAGCTACTAAGCGCTTGGCTAAGGAACTGAACACGCCTTTGCATTTCTTGTGACACAGTGCACAGTAGTGGTTATTATGTCTTGTGGTGTGCATTGGCAAGGAGCATTGGGATGGCATTAAAGGGGCAGTAAACTTAGGAAATAAATCTTTAAAATAAATTCAAGAACCATAACTACACAGGATATCCTAGGATAACTACATAACTACACAGGATATCCCCCCTTCAGTCTATCATGAATGCA
>NW_017321649.1:0-344 GCF_000935625.1 Nanorana parkeri
ATCCTTTATTTCCTCAAAGAAAGGGAAGGTACCTGCCTCTTACCTGATGTTTTTGAAGAACCTTATCTTCTTGTCGGGTTCCGCCGCCTCATCCTCCCAGAAAAGAGCTTGCTTCACTGATTTGATGAATGGCTGGACCATAGCAAAGTCGAAAACACCCGATTGATCCTCCTCATGTTCTGAGGAGTGTTCAGAGGCTGAGGCAAAATAATTATCCGGGGCTCCAGTAGAGGGGTTCCCCAAAGGAGGTCTGGCGGTGGACACTGTAGCAACAGCTGCCTGTTGAGCACCCGGGTGGGAAGTAGAAGCAAGGTCCTGCAACGACTCCTGGAAGGCTTGCTTCA
>NW_017321650.1:0-344 GCF_000935625.1 Nanorana parkeri
CAGCTGTGGCTTGGCGGTTTGGATCCTTGAAGGCAGTTGTCAGTGGTTGCATAACTTGACCGGGGACCCATCTGTGGTGTGGGTGTCCTTCGGTAGTCGTACGGTCATATGGGTATGACCGGGCAATTTAGTTACGTCCCCGAGGCGGTGTATGGCGGCTGGGGGCATTCAGGTACAAGTAACGTGCCCGCAGATCAGAGGCGTAACTAGAAATCACAGGGCCCCATAGCAAAATCTTGTAAGGCCCCCCACCTCAAACAACACCTCACTCCCCCCCCCCGCCACCCACGTTCATGTCAGTTAAATTCCAGATGCACTCCCTGCCCGCAAACGATAATGCATGC
>NW_017321651.1:0-344 GCF_000935625.1 Nanorana parkeri
CTAGTGGCCATAATGTGGTATTTTCCTGATATTACATTCAAATTGTTAGGAAAAATTACTAATAACTTTAGCATTTTGCCCCCATTAGCACTGAACAAATGCACATTCAGTTTAAAAGGATAAATGCCTCTGCAGATTTTTCTATAAATACACCCCTTAAAGAGTCTCCCTAACGCCATTACACACCCCTGGTTTTATACTGCCTGTTAATGCTTGTTCCCATATAACACCTTGATGTACCCCAGGTGACACCTGCTGCCTTACATGTCTAATTTTATAGTAGTTGGATTACAAATATTATCCAATGTTTTCAAAATGAAAGTGTATGTAAACCCAACCAATGA
>NW_017321652.1:0-344 GCF_000935625.1 Nanorana parkeri
CCATAATGGTGAGTTTCAGGAAAGTCCATTTATCACCTAAATGGGAGAAAACTCCCAGAATGAATTGTGAAATTTATCAAGATCAGCCAGGACAAAGGGATAGCATTGATGCAACATTTTAGACTAGTAATGGGTGCTGTACATGTAAATGAAGTCATCATTCCTGGTGACGTACTGCTGTGATGTTTTTGTTGGCCAAGTCAACCAAACATTAGCCAGAAGTATGTCAGATACCAGCCATAAAAATACAGCCACTAAATCACATGGCAGATCAACACCATGACAAAGTTCTTTATTGTAAAAAATAACAGGGTTATTCACAAAAGGGTGAAAAGTTTGGAGAA
>NW_017321653.1:0-343 GCF_000935625.1 Nanorana parkeri
CTCATAATGGACACAGCGGCTGTACAGACCCGGGAACTCAGTGCAGAAATCCCACCAATAGAGTCTCCAAGATACAAAAGAATCTGTCAGTTGGTTTAATTCTTCAGCATCTACCAAATACTAAAATCTCAGTTTTGGGTGGGCTGACCTTTTTAAAACTTGTATATTTATTTGTATAATATATCATCATGTATGTGTACAGAGGCAGCCACATATACACTTGTACAGAGTTACGCAGTTAGTCAACTATGGACTTGTGCCTTTTGAAAAAAGACACAAGTCCATCGAGTTTTATATATATACACTCTCGAAAGCTTGTCTTTTATATATTTTGTTAGTCCAA
>NW_017321654.1:0-343 GCF_000935625.1 Nanorana parkeri
GAGGGACAAGTAGATTCGGCCCCTGCTTTAGTCCTTGGACATGTAGTTTTTTTCTAAAATTTCCACACCCCTGCACCAGGAGGGCTCCAGCAGGTGGGTTAGGATGACTAGGGAATGAACGCAGGGCTGGGCTTTTAAGTGACCCTGTCACCAAAAAAACAAATAAAGCAAAGCCACATTGTATTTTTTATACTTACCCTTCTGCCAGGTGTTGTGTAAAAGCTGCAGCCTTTCCTTCGGTCTTGCACGGTTTTAAAGACTCCCCTCCTATACTGAAATTGCTTACTCTGATTTCACTGCAAACTGTGAGCTTCTCACATTGTGCATTAGAAGCTGCAGCAAG
>NW_017321655.1:0-343 GCF_000935625.1 Nanorana parkeri
TCTACCAAGTGCTCTGCTGTTGTTCCTGTTCTCCGTATATGCCCTGGCTACCCTGGCTCTGGCTCATTATCTCCTGGTTCTTGACTCCGGCTATTGTTTCAGTTTATACTGCTCTCCGTATTCTCTGACCTGGCTTGGCTGACTACCCGCTTTGGCACTGATGATGTCCTTTACTTTCCCCATTGTTTTTTACCATTGCTTTTCAGCAGGAGAGACCACAATTACACCCTGGAACAATTCCAGGAGGCCCAAAGCACCTGTGATACTGTACTATGCCAAAACCCCTAATGATAGCACCATTCTTAATTGCCTCCGGGCCGGCCGTAGTAAAAAAACGGCCGGC
>NW_017321656.1:0-343 GCF_000935625.1 Nanorana parkeri
AGAAATATATTATGTAGTAAATATTAATAAAAAAAAACAGTGGTGATTAAATATCACCAAAAGAAAGCTTTATCTGTCCCAAAAAATTATAGAAAATTAATTTTCGTGTAGCGTGGCATGACTGAAAAAATGTCAGTCAAAGAACCTCAGCGCTGAATACTGGCCTGGACAGGAAGGGAGTTTAACACCCCAGGCTTCAAGTGGTTAAACCTGATGACGGTTGAAGTCATAGGCTACGTAAAGAAAACTACCCCCACACCAACAACACACACTATACTGCCTTCAATTAATATATATATGTATATAGATAGATTAGATAGATAGATAGATAGATAGATAGATA
>NW_017321657.1:0-343 GCF_000935625.1 Nanorana parkeri
GGGATCCCACCATTACTCAACAAAATCTACATAAACAATATAGTAATGAAAAATATATATGGATTTATTTAATTTAGAAAAGATAAAAATCTATGTATTCAAACTATATATTCAATATGAAAGAATTACATTTAGACAAACAAATGCATGCATGTACATAAATAGAGTGACTGCATCCCGCCTGTTAGCAAGTGGGTTAGTAGAAAAATATCTTAATCAATGAAGAGACATGCCGTTTAGAAAGCCTGGTATATATAAAAAAACGGAAAACCGTCCATGGAGCGAATCCAGATATTATAGAAATTTCACAGTGGATAAAGGGATTACCCTCAATTGGAAACAA
>NW_017321658.1:0-343 GCF_000935625.1 Nanorana parkeri
ACAGATACTTTTCCCGCTCCAAGACTAGAGAAAAATTCAAATGTTAAGAGGCAATTTTTAACGAGCATACAGAGCTCCTGTATGATTTATATATATATATACACACACTATATTTTTCCTCCTTAAGACGCACTTTTTTCCCCCCAAAAGGCGCGAAAAAATGTCTGTGCGTTTTAAGAAGCGAATATTCCCCCAAGGTCTCGACAATTTCCTGCGTCGAGAGACGGCGCTACCCTATAGGCAGGCAAGGAGGGGGGCGGAAAGATGCGACTGGGAGAGGGCCCCTTTAAGATGGCCGTGGTGGCGGCGATCACACCTGTCAGCGCTCCCTCTCTCTCCTCCT
>NW_017321659.1:0-343 GCF_000935625.1 Nanorana parkeri
TTATAAACCTTTACTGTACCACATTATTTTGAACTCTGAACCTGTGACCGCTCTTATTCTTTGTGGCTCTTAGTATTCAATCTTTCTCTAAGTAATTTCATCCGATCTATTCAGCTTTTTACTTATTATCAGCCTGAGTTTCCCCACTGAGCATTTATAATATTCAGCCACGGGACCTTTTTCATTTTTTCACCGCTGGTCACTTTTTTTGATGTCTGGATACTTTGTATCACGATTGTCATTTTCGTATTGGTTTTGTTTTTGTCCTTTATGGCAGACTTTTTTGCTCACTCACTATGTTCCACTCTTCACTACCAGTGATTATTCACACCTGTATACTTAC
>NW_017321660.1:0-343 GCF_000935625.1 Nanorana parkeri
GCCATGGTCAAATTGTAGATAGCAGAGACAAGCCACGGTCAGAAACTTTTGCTGGGGTCAACAGCAAAAAGGCAGTGCAGAGAGAAGTCTAAGGACAAGCCTAGTCAGCAACAGAAGAGAAAATCTGGTACAAGTTCCGGATACCAGCTGAAGATTATCCATCAACTTCTCAGCTCAGCACTGTCCTTTAAATAGGTTTATGGGTACCAAACCTCCACCTGCACACCCAGAAAAAAAGTCTCTAGACTGGATTTTCTTGTCTTTGCTTATGAAAAGTTGAAGGTCCAGGACGTCTATTTTGCGCAGATCATTGTTGAGAGTGAAAGTAAAACCTTCTTTTGTT
>NW_017321661.1:0-343 GCF_000935625.1 Nanorana parkeri
CCAATGATGATTTATTTTTTTCTAAAGTGAAGAAATTTATATAAAAAGAAATAGAACTCCCTCGGAGGTTATAAAATATCATCAACAGAAATCTGTATCTGTGTCACAAACATGATATGAAACTCATCTGGTTACATTGTTGCATGCCGGAGTAATTGTCAGTCAAACTATCACAGCACTGAACACTGAACCATTCCCTGCTGAAGGTGGAGGTGATGGTGGAGGTGATGGTGATGGTGGAGGTGATGGTGATGGTGTCGGAGCTGGTGGCGGAGATGGGGCAGGAGATGGTGGGGATCATAGTGGAGGTGATGGTGGAGGTGATGGGATGGTGGAGGTGATG
>NW_017321662.1:0-343 GCF_000935625.1 Nanorana parkeri
AACACAAAACAACTTGGAGATCACACTGACTGTGGAGATTTTATCATCAAATTACATTTTAGATCTTTGGGCAAAACTAAATAAACATTTTTGTACTTTAACTATAGCCACATTGGGTTTACAGATAAACTCTATAGTGATTAAAAAGCAGCATAGTGAAACACATATTTGAAACTAGGGATTCACTGAAATTTCGTCCGCCAAAACATATTGGCCAAAAATTGCACTTTTGGCAAAATGTGGGCCTGATGGGTTGGTTTTTTAGAGCTGTGGTAATTGCGATATGCCTGGTGGCGAAGATGCATCCGCCCTCGCCACCACATAAACCACATTTAATTTAATT
>NW_017321663.1:0-343 GCF_000935625.1 Nanorana parkeri
CATTAGAAGCTGCAGCAAGTCAGATAGAGCTCCGCCCCATTAATCTGCCATCATGGAGACATATATGAGAAGGAGAGATGCTGATTTCTATTTTTACCCGTTGTGCAAAAATTCAATGCAAAATAGATTTTGGCACAATAATCCAGATGAACTAAGAAAAGCTGATTTCATGGCTTTATTATGAGATGTATGTGACCTAACGACCGTTTTTTTCTTGTATTTTCCTTAAGTAGGGGTACCTACCCCGATCCAATCACAGCCAAAACAATCTCACTATATGATTATGGCTCTGAATAAAGCACAATCTTTAACCGCTTGAAGACCAGGTGTTTAGACCCCCTTC
>NW_017321664.1:0-343 GCF_000935625.1 Nanorana parkeri
AAGGGGCACCCAGATGTGCCCCCCCCCTTGTGAATGAGTAACGGGTACTTGTAACCCTACCCACGACTTGACGAAATAAAAATAAATAAAAAATAATAGTAAAAAAAACCTGACGGTTGCCGACCCGCCCGCGACAAACTTCTGCCGCAGAATGGCATTCTGACAGATGCTGGCAACATATAAACAACGGTTTACATTTGTCTGACACCTGACAGTCTGCCTGCAGCTCCTGGACAAATCAAAACACATGGGAGGAGCCAGCCGTGACATCATGGCTGGCTCCACCCAGCTGTTGTCATGTTATGACAGCCCAGTGTCCTCGAGGACGCTGGGCTGTCATTGA
>NW_017321665.1:0-343 GCF_000935625.1 Nanorana parkeri
TAGATCCTTCTTTCACAGAACTCTGCTGGTGGAATACATCTAAAAATAAATGGCTTCTTGTGGAACTGAAGGTCCGGTGTGTGCTCAGTCTTTAGATCAAGGCAGGACAGCAATGGGAAGGTTCATGTGGTCAGTCACTCACCATCGCTGTGGGGGACTACTGCAGCTTTGCTTCCTCAAAGCCTAGTAGTAATCCATCACGGCAGGGAAGGGGAGGGGGTTGGGGAGGTCCGGCAACCCTATCAAGATTCTTCATTATAATGCCTTACTAAAATACTTTTAAAAAAGCCCTATGTGCTATCCCAACATCTACAACATTTTCAATTAATCTCCCAATTATCCT
>NW_017321666.1:0-343 GCF_000935625.1 Nanorana parkeri
CGTTATGGTTAGGGTTGGAGTTAGGGTTATGGTTAGGGTTGTAGTTAGGGTTAGGGTTGGAGTTAGGGTTATGGTTGGAGTCAGGGTTATTTTTAGGGTTGGAGTTAGGGTTATGGTTAGGGTTGGAGTTAGGGTTCGAGTTAGGGTTAGGTTTGGAGTTAGGGTTATGGTTGGAGTTAGGGTTATGGTTAGGGTTGGAGTTAGGGTTGGAGTTAGGGTTATGGTTGGAGTTAGGGTTATGGTTAGGGTTGGAGTTAGGGTTAGGGTTATGGTTGGAGTTACGGTTATGGTTATATGGTTGTAGTTAGGGTTATGGTTAGGGTTGGAGTTAGGGTTATGGTTG
>NW_017321667.1:0-343 GCF_000935625.1 Nanorana parkeri
ACTTGAATGTCCCCCTGACCCTAATGGAATAAAGTTGTATCCGGACTATTTTAATTGGCTTGGTGCTTCAATTCCAACATCTATTGTGTTCACTGTCAAGCCAAGGATAGTGTTGAGATCACTTGGATCAGCCAGATCGCCCATATTCTCATCACCTAATGATGGTTGGATGAGAAACACCAAGAGAATAACCACACGAGTCCAGACCTTTCCTTCAACACTTCCAAATATCCATAAAGTAGAGTAGCTAATGTGTTTTAGCCATCCAAAACACCTCCCCTAATAAAGGGCGTGTGTTTTGGACCCGCAAAACATTTTAGCTACTCTACTTGAATGTCCCCCT
>NW_017321668.1:0-343 GCF_000935625.1 Nanorana parkeri
AGATGGGCATTGCCGTGGGGGACATGTACCATTGCAAAAAATAATTTTAAAAATACCGTTTAGTGGGGAGAGGGTTTCTTAACGTGGCTTTGAATTACATACTTTGGGGACGCCTTAAACTTGCACGTGAATTGTGGAGCAGTACAATTTACTGCTTCAAAAGTGAGAAACAGAAGTTACGGTTGAATTACATATCCCTTGTTGGCTTCTGTTTAGAAACCAGCCAGAGGACCTGTCCTTTAGTGGCAGTAGAACTGCCATAGCTAAATGACAGATCTCTAACAGCTTGTTTGTAAACAAATAGGCCAGGGATCCTGCGTGATATCATGGTTATGACCATAGT
>NW_017321669.1:0-343 GCF_000935625.1 Nanorana parkeri
ATCACTGATAACACTAAACTGATGAGCGCTAAAAGCTTTTATAGCGTCGCCGATGGCCAGTTTTGGGTATGGTAGTTTTTTTGAGGTTTTCGCGGCCCCGCACAATTTTAAGGCTTGCCATGTTCGGTGTCTTTTTACCCGACGTGACCCCGACTTTTATATTTTACCAAAATAATTGGGTAATAATAAATGCTTCATAATTTAATATAGGGGAAACTGTTTTTTTTTTTCCCCGGTAATTTTTCCTTATATAGTAAAAAATAAACCCCCACCCCCCGCCCCCCCAGTGGTGATTAAATACCGCCAAAAGAAAGCGCTATCTGTCCCCAAAAAATGGTATAAA
>NW_017321670.1:0-343 GCF_000935625.1 Nanorana parkeri
CCTTCTTCCCACTTTACACTAAACATCATAAAGAGCCAAATTATCCAATTCATTTGTATTTAATCAGGCAGACCCTTACACTATACCAGGGGTAGGCAACCTCGGCACTCCCGCTGTTGGGGAGTCCCATTAGTCATTGCAAGACATTGTAACAATCATTTAACAAATCATTTAGCTTTATCAGTGATAGCTCTTTTTTTTTTAGTAATCAACAATGTCAATCAAGTGAATTCCAATCAATGACAAATCTATCAGTCAATATTTTAAATCAATGATAAATCGCTTGTTCGCATTCCCCTTTACCTAGATCAGGGGTCAGCAACCTTTTACACACCGAGTGCCA
>NW_017321671.1:0-343 GCF_000935625.1 Nanorana parkeri
GCCTCACCCAGAGACTGCGCCTCACCCAGAGACTGCGCCTTCAACACGTTACCAGTAGACTTCACCACCCCTGCAGAATGCACTTTAGTCACAGAGTACCCCTTACCCATAGACTTCATCTTACATATAGATTACACCTCACCCGTAGAGTTCACCTACAGAAATGTTCTGCGATGTCTCAGAGTCTTGCAATATTTATCTACTCAGCCATGTAATAGGAGGTATTAAACCTACATACCGCAACTACCATGAAGAGCCCTCCATCTAGGGGGTGCATGGGGTGAGTTTAGGGAATCCACTTCTATTCTTACATTGACCAACAATCTCTAATTTCAGAGCACAC
>NW_017321672.1:0-343 GCF_000935625.1 Nanorana parkeri
ATGTTAGGGCAGTTCCAGAAGAGGTGAGTTAGGTTAGGTTGTGGTGCATTGCATTTAGGGCAGGCTTGTAGCCAAGGTGAATGTGGGCGTGAGGGACCAAAATTAAAGGCACAATATGCCCTATTAATTAATTTAAATTGTATTTCTCTCCATTGCTCGCTACATATATTCCTGCAAACTGCGTGCCAACTCCTGAGCAGCATGTCGTATGTATCCTCAGGGGGTATTTGTAAAAGTGTGGCCCACTTGTGAGCATATCGGGGTAGTTTTAAGGTTGTGTCCTCCTGGGAAGGGCGAAGTATGGAGTATGCCCGAGAGAGAGAGATTAGTTGTGATGAATGTG
>NW_017321673.1:0-343 GCF_000935625.1 Nanorana parkeri
ACTTATGTAACCTGTTTTTTTTAGTATCATTGGTTTTTACTTTTGAAATTCATCATTTCTGCATTAATATTATTTAATAATGATATAGCATTATGGCCACTAGATGGAGCGGAGGAGCACAGCAAATTAATACGTATTCCCTGTGCTCCCCAGCTCCATCTAGTGCCCATCATGCAGTATTACATCACATGTGACCTGAAAAGATAATACTAAGAACGTTTGTTTTTGCCTTTTATTTGCACAGAATGAACATTCACAGACATTTCCAGGGGAAATGGCTCTGCCAATTGTTTATAAACAGACCCCTTAGTGTCTGGTTGAAAAGGAAGTTTTAATATAAATA
>NW_017321674.1:0-343 GCF_000935625.1 Nanorana parkeri
ACCCCAAGAATCAGACAACACTGACTTTGGAGTGAAACAAGAACAGCTTTATTGAGGAAGAGCGCACAGAGGTCACACCATCAGATAGGAGTCCATTGGAACAAGCCCCGCCCCCAGACAGCCGGGGGCCTCTAGAAGAATGGTTCCCATAGTGACCGGCTCTCCCCAGATAACATATTACACGGGAAACACACAAATAATTGGCTGATAATAAATGTTTCCTAACATAATGTAACAAAAACTTCTTTTTTTCAAAATGTTCAGTAATTTCTCCTAATTATAGTAAAAAAATGGAGTCCCGGCATTTTCCCCATCACAGGAGCCTATAGATGGGGTACACTGG
>NW_017321675.1:0-343 GCF_000935625.1 Nanorana parkeri
TACTGCCAACTGAGGGCCGCCAGTAGCATGGCGCAGGACAGATATATGGGTGAAAAGCTGGGCCGGGACACCGGGGGGCCATCTGGCATACTAAGTTTCCTGATGGTATCCAGGATGTTTCGTGTCTGCTCAGAAGACGGGTCTGTCGGTGGAACCATCCGGTAGATCTGCAGAATGAGAAGAGGTCACGTGATTAAATATCAAACATCTGAAAGAGTTGGCCGGACCTAGTGATGAGATCCGAGTAATAAAAGGCTATTTTCTACACACACAAAAAAAAAGTTTTTCTTTACATTGTTAGGACAATTATTATTACCCAATTTTTTGGTAAAATATAAAAGTC
>NW_017321676.1:0-343 GCF_000935625.1 Nanorana parkeri
CATATGTGTCAAGGCATGTGGAGCTGCAAGGGAACACATTACCCAGGAGAGACTGTAAAACTAAACCCCCCAAATGATATCTGACAGCAGGAGATCGTATATAAAAATGTATGTCTAACAATGGCCACAGGAGACTCTATGAGCTTTTGTGTGCTACTTTTAGCAGGTGGTGCAAAGTAGGGTTCACTACAAGGATGAATGGAAAAGGAGTTGCCTGTCACATGTTCACTGAACCACAAGATAGCAAGAACAGTATCAAGCTGTGCTACTGTTTAGAATACCAGATTGCTCCTCCCAGTGGCCTTTCCAAATAGTAAATATTTCACAGCCCAGCTACTGTATC
>NW_017321677.1:0-343 GCF_000935625.1 Nanorana parkeri
TTTTGTCTGCTCCAGTTTTGATAAATTCCCCTCAGTATGTTGGCTAAAAACATTTGCATACTGTATACGATGCTTCCTGTGCATATTGTTACTAAATCATAACAGAGTAGTTTTCTTAGACAATGTTGTAACTGGATGGGCCATTTTGCTATTCTTTTGTAACAATACGCACAGGGCCTTGTGACATATAGGCCAATATGTATAACAGTCTGATTAATAAAAATGTTTCTGATTTTGTAATAAGTAGTAAAAATAATCCAATGAGGTTCCACTGTGCTGCCAAAAAAGTCAAGAGTTGGATTAATTGTATACACGATTCATGGTAGGAATGAACACTGTAGGA
>NW_017321678.1:0-343 GCF_000935625.1 Nanorana parkeri
ATTCGGATGCATCCGAATCTCCGAATTCCCGAAAATTCGTCAGAAACGAATTTCGGAACGAATCGAATAGCACATGTCTAGTCGACACTGACAACTCATCAACCGCGCACCTCTGACGTCGCATCCGGGTACTGCCAGTCGGTCAGCTTCACTTAAGGACCTTCCGCGCATGCGTTGCCACTCACCGATCCTTACATTCCCACAATGCGCCTGCGTCCTTTTCTCACGACCATTAACTTCTCCAACTACACAGAGCTCCTGTCCAGTTCAGCTACCATGCACTGCGCTTGCGTGCCCTTCTCGCGAACTATACACTGCGCTTGCGCTGTCCATTTCAACTATT
>NW_017321679.1:0-343 GCF_000935625.1 Nanorana parkeri
ACAGCGGGTGTACAGACCCGGGAACTCAGCACAGGGATGATCTTTAAAATGGCTGTAGCCTCTCACCATGCGACTTGCTACAAAATTACAATGTAGCAGTCTGATCACCGGTGGAGGGGAGACTGAGGAAATGCTTCCTCCCGCCTGGACCAGAGCGAGGAGGACACTTCTGATAAATGATATTGTTGCTGAAGATTGCGACATGACAGAAATGTGCTCAGACTTGTAACGTTTCTGACAGATGAAGAATTTCTATATTACAGCCGACAATCCGGGATCAGAGCCGCGATCAGAGCCGGGATCAGAGCCGGGAGCAGAGCCGCGAACAGAGCCGGGAGCAGAG
>NW_017321680.1:0-343 GCF_000935625.1 Nanorana parkeri
CAAAACATTACAATACACTAAAAAACACATCCTAGTAAAATGTCCACAACACTAGGTAGGGCATGTCAAGGATCCGGAATCGGCTCCTTAGTCCAATGGCATAATGGTCGAGGGTTCAGGGGGATTTCCAGGGAAGTACTGTATGGTGAATACGACTGTATGGGCCATGCCTAGGGGTTTTCATGGTAGTGGTCAGGGGATTCAAGTGTACATGGCTTGGGATTCGACATGCTGGGCAGAGGTCTAGATCTCTCACTGTGGTAGTTCTCGGCCAGTTGTGGCCAGTAGACATGTGCGATTCCTTTCGTTCTGAATCGAAATTCGGACGAATTTTCGGAAATTC
>NW_017321681.1:0-343 GCF_000935625.1 Nanorana parkeri
GTCAGCGCCTGGCCCTCCATACACGTGGCCCTGTGCCTGCTGGGGGACGTGTTCTATCTACCATCCCCTATAACGTGACCCATTCTATGAAACACCCTCCACCGGGGTCACATGACCAGACTCTCATTGTAAAGGAACACAGACGGATCCGTCGCAGGGTTAGGTGTTTATGACACGAAGGGCAAAGTCAAGTGGGCACTTTGTCATTTTTTTTTATTACCTAATGGTGAGAGATACCATTTTATAGCCAAAGGATTAAACAAAGTGAATGGAAACAGCAGGGGCGTAACCAGGGCCGGATTGACTCTCCCTGCCGCCCCAAGGCCATGTTCCGTGATACGCC
>NW_017321682.1:0-342 GCF_000935625.1 Nanorana parkeri
AACTTTCTTTCTAAGAAATGTGTTGCATACACTGGAAACAATATGAGAAAGCAAACCCCCATACCAGACAAGAAAGAGAAGGACGTAAGATGATTTTTATCTTCAACACATATATATGTTTTATATATGCTACAACAGGGTAACAATGTGTTCAGTATGAAACTAGGCATTGTAGGTTGCACAGCTAATCACTCATAGTACTGTTGTGCCCAATTTAAAATTCAGTAAAGTATACTGATCCTCCATTGCTGATAAGGTTACATGCGGTGATGACCAGAACCTTCTAAATATAAAATACCAAAGCTCAGCGAAGCTGGCCCCCCTTCAATCGGCACAAACAAA
>NW_017321683.1:0-342 GCF_000935625.1 Nanorana parkeri
CGGTTTCTGAGATATTAAACATTCAATTTAATGCAAGCCCCCCATATTGCTTCATTTTAAAAACAAAGACGCCATTAGTTTGTGCCGCGTTTGTGCTGGTTTGTGCCGCAAAAATAAACGTTTGTGCCGCTTTGGTTTCTGAGATATTGTGCGTTATAGTTGCTGTAACCCCGCCCACTTTGCACCCCATGTTGCTGAATTTTGAAAACAAACACGCCATTCGTTTGTGCTGCGTTTGTTCTGATTTGTGCCGCAAAAATAAACATTTGTGCCGTTTTGTTTTTGGAGATATTGTGCGTTTTATGTTTGCAAAACACACTGACTTTACACCTCGTTATTAAA
>NW_017321684.1:0-342 GCF_000935625.1 Nanorana parkeri
ATTATGTAAAATCAGCCCTGGGGTGGTGGCTGGTGGGGTCTATGCACCATCTGCCAGTTCCTATAATGAACATGTTTTGAGATACTGTAAATGCAAGCCAGGAATCTCTTTTTTCTGCAAAATTTGCCAAAAGCATTAAACCGTTTCTGTGGTGGCATGTAAATGCCTGTGAAGTACACAGGAGAGCACTTCTGGGTTCAGAGCTGTCAAACCCTGGCTGCAGGGGTGACATTAGGAGTGTAATAGATTAGGAGTCTGGTCAGCCACCTTGTGATAACAAGAAAGTTACATAAAAAAAGTTAACAAAATAAATAAAACTGTAAAAATATTTTAAAAGCACCC
>NW_017321685.1:0-342 GCF_000935625.1 Nanorana parkeri
AAGGATTTTGAAACAAGTGATGGGTACTTCCACAGAAGTTTAACCACTATGCAACTATGATATTATTTATTATAGCTAAATTATAATATATTACTCTAGCTTTTGAAACTCTATACCTACAATATTTTATTTCTAATCTTTGAATTCAACTTTAAGCTCCACAGATATTCATGTGTGCCTTTTTCAAAGAGTATCCTAAAATTCTTAGATGTTAGTAAGCTGGGATGCCATAGTTAATGACACATTTTTGTCCATTACCCCTGCAACAGTATTCATAAATGTTCCCTATTTATTTTTAGAATTCTCAGTAATAAGCATTCTAAGGTTATAATATCATGGCTG
>NW_017321686.1:0-342 GCF_000935625.1 Nanorana parkeri
AAAAAAAATGACTTGCTGGGAGTGGAAAGGGTTATACTGGGCTGACTTTTCAGCCTAAAGCTATGCAAGTGTCTTATCTCCTGAGGGTAGAAATACAACCAGTGTTCCAAACGACAGAAGCCTGTGTCCTGTGATGAACAATCTAAAGAGAACAATTACAACCCCTTCAGAGCAACAAAATCTAAATCACCGCTTGCAGAAGAGCTCCAGCATGTAAAAAAATATCCAAAGTTAAAATATAAAACTTCTTAAAAGCAGCTACTGGCTAAGTAACTAAAACAAGCCTTTCACTGCACAATCTCTTTCTTGCTGGAAATACACATAACCTGAAAGTAATAAAAA
>NW_017321687.1:0-342 GCF_000935625.1 Nanorana parkeri
CGCAGATAAGTAATCCAACTATAATGAGGGGCCCGACTCTTAATAACAACTGTAGCCTAAAAGATTATTTCCTGACACAAAGCAGCCTCCTAAAAGAAAAATTTCTTGAGAAAGGCTATCCCATAGAACTAATTCACGGCCCGAGACAACTTCATTAAACAAAACATAACACATAAATCCAAAAACAAACTTAAACAACAACACCAGAACACAGCACGCTTCATCACTCCTTTCAATAGCAGTTACAAGGCCATCAAATCTATTATTAAGAAAAATTGGCACCTACTTCTGTGTGACCCAAAATCCTTCCCTCAGACAGATTCCACCAACTGTGCAAGCAAG
>NW_017321688.1:0-342 GCF_000935625.1 Nanorana parkeri
AAAAAAAAAAAAGAATTCCATTACAGCTTGTATCCTTTTAGTGTCAGCATCAGTAATATCGTAGTTTTAGATGGAGTCCCTAGCATCTTCTAAATCTTGGATACTCAAATATTGAGATATATTTGCCTTAATTTCCTGCTCTGTTCTTGTCCTCCATGGGGTTGTAGGTGGTTTCACCCAACGTTGTGCCTTCCAGCTCCTTTTGTTAGGTTTTACATCATATAGAATGAGTAATAAATCCATCATGGATGGTGGGAGCCCTTCATAATGGGAACAGCAGGTTACAGAACTGCAAACACAGCACAGGGATGGTGGGGGCCTTTAATATGGACACGGCAGGTT
>NW_017321689.1:0-342 GCF_000935625.1 Nanorana parkeri
CGGACCGCACTGCAGGCATAATGTGCCTTGCGATCCCGTGCAGGCCGATCGCATTGCTGCCCGGGGGGCGTGGCTACGGCGCCATTCACTTCAATGGACCGCCACGCCACCCTCCTGCCCCGCAAAAAAGTGAGCCGGCCGCAATGCGAGGCAGTGGGTTCTGTCCAGAATCGGGCCTGGACCGCACTGCATCTGGTGTGAACGAGGCCCCTATTCTACAGACTTAGGGACGCAGACTGATGGGGATAGATGAGGACGGTTCTCATACTACACCGCAAACCCAAAGTCATTGACATAAAGCAAGGAGAGAATGAAAGGGAAGCACTGGAGACATGAAGGTAA
>NW_017321690.1:0-342 GCF_000935625.1 Nanorana parkeri
AATCATGGGATTTCTTGTGTTGGGCAGTTAAAAGCGCTTTTGGAACTGCTCAAAAACACCTAGGGCTTAAAGTATACGCAGTATAATTTTGCTAAGGTTTACCAATAAAACTTAAATCAATGCCAACATTGATTGTGATATTTCCAAACATAATTTAGAATGTTAGGTGCATATTGTTCTAAAAATAAAGAATTTTTTTTACAAAGGAGTTGGGGGCACATCACCATGATCTTTGCACTGGACCATTTGTGCTTCCTAAATTGACCCTGCGTAACTGAGTGGCTGTGATACAGGGAATGTATAACTAGTTTTTCTGCATCTGCCAGGGCCGTCCTCCTACCT
>NW_017321691.1:0-342 GCF_000935625.1 Nanorana parkeri
ATCCTTCTCCTCCTTCTTCTCCTCCTCCTCCTCCTTCTTCTCCTCCTCCTCATCCTCCTCCTCATCCTTCTCCTCCTTCTTCTTCTCCTTCTCATCCTCCTCCTTCTCATCCTCCTCCTTCTTCTTCCAGATCATGAAATGTGTGACGTGTCAGAAGGCGGGGCGGCCGGCACCTTTCTCTCAGCATGTCCTGAAGGTAACGTTGTACTTTGTATCCTCGTCACAGCGCGCTGCTGGTCACCCAATCAGATCGGCGGGAAGCCCGACATGTGACCCCGAAACCTCATTCATGCCGTGAGAGAAATACAGGAAGTCCCATTATAAATAGAGATTTGTATTCTC
>NW_017321692.1:0-342 GCF_000935625.1 Nanorana parkeri
CAAACGCGCGATTTGCGAATCGCCAAATGTGAATGGGGCCTTATGGATGCGTCATTTGCAGACACCGCTCCCCAGCCAGCACAGCAAAGTGTAAAACGCAGGCTGCAATACACATGCACTATAATTGTTACAACAGAGCTTCTCTTTGTACAGTCTGGGCGGCCCTGCATTCTAATGCATGATGAGATGGGTCTGTCTGCATCATAGCCTAAATCTAAAAGGTAAGTAAATACTATGTATGCATAAACATGCTTCTAACAGTGGCCAACTTTTTTTGCATGTTTTATACCGTTAAATGCATGTTTTCAAGCGTTTCCTATTGAGTCTATGGGGCCAAAACGA
>NW_017321693.1:0-342 GCF_000935625.1 Nanorana parkeri
CATGTTAGGTATTGTAACTGTCACCAACATAGTATAAGATGGGATAGCTAACCAATATTTCCAATTTATTTTTCATTTGACATTTCCTATTTACATGTACCAGCAACAAACACAGCATTTAAAAAAAATAAAAATTCTGAATATTAAAGATAACAATCTATTAATATGTTTTTTCTAAATAATAAATATGCAATTCTATTAATATGATTTGTAAATATTAAAGATACAATTCTAATAAAATGTATTTCTGAGTATTAAGTTTGCAAACTCGCACAGTCGGTTTTCCATAACACAAGTCTTGTTATTTGCTCTTGCAGGGCAGCAGAAAAAGGTAAACACAAA
>NW_017321694.1:0-342 GCF_000935625.1 Nanorana parkeri
ATAGCCAATAGAAATCTAGCAATGCATTCCTATGGCCAAAACATATTTTTTTTCTATTCTGACACGGCTTCATGTCAGAATAAGAAAAAAAAATAAAAAGCAGTGTTTCTCTCCTTGGAGGCCGGGAGCGGGAGACTCCCGGAGCGCCCGGAAGAGTTAGGCTTTTTTTCTTTTTTCTTTTTTTTGACGGCAGCAGAACCGCCGGCCAAAAGAAAACTGTTGGGTGGAGCTAGCTGTCATTGCTAGCTCCGCACAATCGTTTTCTATTTTTTTTTCTACTTTTTTAACTGTTTTTCTGTTCTCCCACAGAGAGACCGAGCAGAACAGCCGAGCCGAATGCCG
>NW_017321695.1:0-342 GCF_000935625.1 Nanorana parkeri
AAATTGAAGTTTTGGTTACAAGGCAAAACCGAAAGCATTCGAAAGATGGAAACACCAAAGTAATATCACTTCAGGAAAACAACACTTGGTTTCTACATTTGCAGGATAAAAAAACGTATCTTGGAAATCAGCAGAATCAGACATAAGATAATGGAGTTCTGACATGGAAATCTCATTCCATGATAACATACTGTATATTGAAATGCTCTAAAAATGGATACATATGCAAACTCTACGCTAAAAGACTGGAAAAGTAGTAATGGTACAGTCAAACGAGCCAAATATAAATATATTGCATTTCTTTCACTTAAAGGAGAACTATGAGATGAGTGATTTCCACTC
>NW_017321696.1:0-342 GCF_000935625.1 Nanorana parkeri
GCGGAGCGTACTGAGAGGAGGAGGAGAGTACAGAGAAGAGGCGGAGCGTACTGAGACGAGGAGGCGGAGCTTAGAGGGTAAGGGCTACAACAAAACGTTATTTACATTCCATTCGAATCCGGCCACTGCAATGCCACTTGCCGCCCCGGTGCCGGCCAGACCCACGAAGTGGCCACTCCCAATATTACTGGCGAATAGAGAGGCCCCGACCTGCAATAGGAAACCATGATTAGGGGGCGGCGCCAGTTCTGGGGACACGCAGAGTGATTGATGAGTTATACTCAGGAAGTGACACTTACAGGAAACCAGGACATGCTTCTTCCTGCCAGAAAATAACCCCCC
>NW_017321697.1:0-342 GCF_000935625.1 Nanorana parkeri
TATTCGGGACGGCTTATACTCGAGTATATACGGTACTCTAATTTTCTGAGATTGTGGATTTGGGGTTTTTAAGAGCTGTAAGCCATAATCATCACAATTATGACAAATCACGGCTTGAATTATCTTGCTTTGCATGTAATGAGTCTATCTCATATATTAGTTTCACCTTTTAAGTTGCATTAGTGAAATAAATGAACTTTTGCACGATATTCTAATTATTCGAGTTTCACCTGTAAGACCTGATAAAGCGAGATTTTTGGCCACTGAAATTTGCTTGCTACTTTTTACTTTCCTGTTGCTACTTGCAATAGCAATAAAGGACTTCGGACTCTTGAAAAGGTA
>NW_017321698.1:0-342 GCF_000935625.1 Nanorana parkeri
TTTTTTTTAGTTGTGGCACCCTTTAAAAAGTATGTAAAATCCTGAGGCACCCCAGTCTACAATGTAAAAAACATAAATGTAAAAATGTTAAATAATTAAGTGTGGTACCCCCACAATTTATAACAATCCTTATCCTAGATAGGGGCCTGGTATGGATTTTAAGGGGGGACCCCAGGCAAAAAACAAACAACTCTTCACATCAGGGTCTCCCTTTTCATATTAGAAACCTCCCTTCCCAACAGAGTCTCTCCATTTCAGTGCCCCCCTTCACATCAGGAGCCTTTTTTTTCCACATCAGGTGCCCCCTTCACATCAGAAGCCCTCCTTTCACATCAGAAGCCC
>NW_017321699.1:0-342 GCF_000935625.1 Nanorana parkeri
GCGGCTATCTACCATAGAGTGCTGGGAGTGATGTAATTTCCCCCCAGCACCGCAGAGATTGTGGGCGGCGTTGGATTACATGTCGCAAGCGCTGGAGCTGATTTAATTGTGTATGGCATTGGTGCCCGGTGGTTGCGACATGTAGTCCAATCCCGCCAACAATCTTGAATACCGCAACCACCAGGTGCCGATGCCATCCGCAATGAAGTCAGCTCTTTAATAAAAAAATTTAAAAAAAGCTTTTAAGGGAGTTGGGTTTTAAAAGACCATTCCTAAGTGCCAAATGCATTTCTTTAATATAGGCATTTTAATAACACAGACAATTCACAATGCTTTACATAC
>NW_017321700.1:0-342 GCF_000935625.1 Nanorana parkeri
CCCGTAAGGGTGTCCCCTACATCCACGATCTGCTTTCCCTAGATGAGATTAAAGTTTTTCATTATCTGCATTCCCATTGGCAGATCCCCATCTCAAAAAACTTTCAATACCTCCAGATACAGAATTTTGTTTGCTGTCTTTTCAAACATTGCGGGGGCTGCCCTCGCACTCTTACCCAATTTGAATCCCGCTGTAAATCAAACTCTCATTTTGCTGTGCTCATATCTATGCTTTATACTGCCTTGGTGCCTTTGGTGGGGGCTTATAAGCTTCCATGCATGTTAGCTTGGGAGAGGAATCTGGGTGAGTCCTTGGAGTTGCCAGTTTGGGGTGATATTTGGC
>NW_017321701.1:0-342 GCF_000935625.1 Nanorana parkeri
TGCGTCACCTTAAACAACTTACACAATTCTTTGGTCACTCGTGACATAAATGGGTTGCCTTGGTCCGTCAGAAGGTCCTTAGGGACCCCGACCCGGCTAAACACCTGTAGCAATTCCTTAGCTATATTCTTGGCTGATGCCTGGCGTAGGGGAATAGCTTCAGGGTAACGGGTAGCGTAATCCATAATGACCAGGACATACTGATGCCCTCGGGCAGACTTCGGAAGGGGGCCCACAAGGTCCATAGCTATTCTCTCAAAAGGCACTTCGATTATTGGCAAGGGTACTAACAAGAGAGCCTGTTCAACAGGTTCCCCATTAATCATCATAACATTTTCCCAG
>NW_017321702.1:0-341 GCF_000935625.1 Nanorana parkeri
ACTGTGATGTCTCCTAAGGCTGTCTCTTACCTGTGAGACATTGTCATCCGGCACTTTGCTGTCTCCTCCCTGTAGCTGTCTCTTCCTCTCCAGCACTTTGCTGTCTCCTCCCTGTAGCTGTCTCTTCCCTGTAGCTGTCTCTATCTCTTCAGCACTTTGCTGTCTCCTCCCTGTAGCTGTCTCTTCCTTTCAGCACTTTGCTGTCTCCTCGCTGTAGCTGTCTCTTCCCTGTAGCTGTGTCTATCTCTTCAGCACTTTGCTGTCTCTTCCCTGTAGCTGTCTCTTCCTCTTCAGCACTCCGCTGTCTCCTCCCTGTAGCTGTCTCTATCTCTTCAGCACTC
>NW_017321703.1:0-341 GCF_000935625.1 Nanorana parkeri
TGTATCACTGATATAATGTATCATTGTCATGTTGTATCTTACCATCTCTATATGTTTCTTGGAGTTGGAAGGAGGAAGCGGGAAAGGAGATGTTCATGTCAAATAAAGTTTTTTCTCTATTGTACATACTGTATGTATTCAATGGGAGGCAATACACTGGGCAGAAGAAACCAGCCAACTCAAGAACCATTGACAGAATGCAGATCGGCTGTTGATTTTGTTTAGCAAATACTCTTCCACAGTCTAGGTTTTTGTTAACTACCAAAGCCGAACGCTAAACATAATCCATTATTCCTGCTATGATGGATTTACATTCATAAAACTTTGTTACACAAGAAAAA
>NW_017321704.1:0-341 GCF_000935625.1 Nanorana parkeri
TACTTACCTCCACCGCTATCTCGTCATCCTTCTCCCTTCATAAGGGGACGAGGCAGGGTTGCCCACTATCCCCCTTACTTTTTAATTTGGCCCTGGAGCCGCTATCCCGTTCACTTTCCTCATCCCAAATCTTTTCAGGCCTCTGTGTGGGACCAGATGATCTTAAAATAGCATTATTTGCTGATGACATCATCCTCCTGCTATCCGACCCCTCCTCACAAGTACCTAGAATAATACAACACATCACTCAATTTGGCACCTTTTCTGGGTTGAAAATTAATTTTCACAAAAGCGAACTTTTAATGCTGCCCCACAGTACCCCCCTAGACACGTCAACATGG
>NW_017321705.1:0-341 GCF_000935625.1 Nanorana parkeri
ACATCATCTCAGCCTAGGCAAAGTCACTGACTGGGGATCAAAGACGGCTATTTAATGATAGGAGGCGGAGCTTTTCTGATTAAGGCTCCAGTTGCTGTACATTGTGACAGGTCCTCTTTATGCAGCTACACCTGAGGCCAGCCTTGTAGAATTGTTAAACAGTCACCAGTAGGGAATTAGACGTCTGTAGGGACACCAGTGATGACCACACAGAAAGCAACCAGCAGGGAGCTTCTCAGGAATACATACATCCCGTTCATTCTGAGTTCATATCTCAGTGACGGCGTTTCATTGTAGTGACGAGCTGCCCGTATCATTCCTATTCCAGAATCAACTCCAGG
>NW_017321706.1:0-341 GCF_000935625.1 Nanorana parkeri
CGTCTTTCCATGCAGGGGTGAAGCCGGGAACCTGCCCACCAATAAATCCGGATATCAACTGTGTATGGCTCTACCCCGTGGATTGTACATCTGACGACCAATGTCCCGGCTTGAAGAAATGCTGCGGGGACAACTGTTCGGTACAGTGCAAGGAACCGCTCGGTAAGTGGATGGCGGCACATGGACTCACCAAATACTTCCAGAACACGGCAGAGGGAAATCTGGAGGTTGGAACTGACTCCGCCCATATCGCCTAAACCAGCCAATCAGATCCTCGATCTCCTCCATTTAGAGGGGTGCGCGGAACCTGATTGGCTGCTTTAGGGCCACACATACGGTGA
>NW_017321707.1:0-341 GCF_000935625.1 Nanorana parkeri
CTATTCACATAGGGGCCGAACGGCAGTGAGTGAATAGCCGATTTCCGCCGAGCAGCATTCGGCTCGGGTATTCTGCTCGGTACGCCTGTGGTACCAAGCCGAATGGCCAATAAGTGAGAAGAGTTTTTTTTTTTTTTTAAAGAGTTAAAACATTATTTTTAAATGTAAATAAATTGGAAAATGTAAAAAAAAATAAAGATATTTTTAAAAAGAACAAAACATAATAGAAAAAAACAACTGGGCAGAGCTAGCGGTGGCAGCTATGCTCCGCCCAACTGTTTCCTATTGGCCGGCACCTGCTGACGTCACGGCCGACTCCGCCCAGTTGTTATTGTTTAATG
>NW_017321708.1:0-341 GCF_000935625.1 Nanorana parkeri
TGACCTACATGTGGACCATAGAACTCCTCTGACTGACCTACTGGTCCATATATAGGTCAGTCAGTTGAGGTCTACCTATGATGCCAATTACAGGCCTCTCTCATCTTTTTAAGTGGGAGAACTTGCACAATTGGTGGCTGACTAAATACTTTTTTGCCCCACTGTATAAGGCCATAACGCTTTACTAAAACGACACTACTATAGCAGGTGTAGATGGTTGGGGTGGAAGTGGCACCATGGCCGGTGTAGAGAGGATGGGGTGGAAGTGGCACCATGGCCGGTGTAGAGAGGACGGGATGCAAGTGGCACCATGGCCGGTGTAGAGAGGACGAGGGGGAAGT
>NW_017321709.1:0-341 GCF_000935625.1 Nanorana parkeri
GGGCCCATGGGGCTCCCATCGATGTGCCTCTAATCTGTTTAAAAAATGCTCCCGAGAATTGGAAACAATTATTGTGTAAAGCAAATTCTAAAAGTTCCACAATAAATTCGTTCTGAGTTGCCATCAATGGAAAATGTATACCAAGAAAGTGTTCTATGGCTTTAATTCCCCATTCATGCGGTATCGATGTGTAAAGTGATTCCACATCGATTCCCACGAGAAGGGAGCCCTCCTCTATCACTAGTTCGTCTATTTTGTTCAGTACATCCTTGGTGTCTCGGGTGTAGGAGGGCAACTGTAAAACCATTTCTTTTAAGAGGTAATCTAGATATTTGCCCATA
>NW_017321710.1:0-341 GCF_000935625.1 Nanorana parkeri
GGCTTCCTGACCAATCAGGAAGCCGGGAGGTGGGTCATTACTTGCTGCCCGGCTTCCTGATTAGTTAGGAAGCCAGGTTGCCAAGCAACAAGTGAATCAGGAAGCTGATTGGAAAGGAAGCTGGCTCCATGCTTCCTCTGCACTGCTGACTTGACTGCTGTTTGAGGTTCCGGTATTGGAGGGAAGTATTGGAGCATTTGGTTGGGTACGAATAGTCTCCTAAATACTCGGTGTCGGCAGTAGTATCGGTATCGGTGCATCCCTAATAATAATGATAATTAAAGTTAAATCAATAAAGAAATATGGTAATATAATACAGTAATATATACTGTGTGTATATT
>NW_017321711.1:0-341 GCF_000935625.1 Nanorana parkeri
CTTGAGTCTTTTAATAAAAAGATTAGCAGCAGTGACCAATCCTCATTACAGGAAGGGGCGGAGACAAGACCAGTCACCCTGCGCAAGGAGAGAGAGAGCAGCAGTGACCGGTCCTCATTACAGGAGGGGGCGGAGACAAGCCGGGGCGGAGATGGGCGGAGACAAGACCAGTCATCCTGCACAAGGAGAGAGATTAGCAGTGACCGATCTTTATTACAGGAGGGGGCGGAGACAAGACGGGGACTGTGAAAATGGGTGTGTCCTATGCTGAAACATTATGCACTATGCGAGAGGAGAGACAGGAGAGACAGCCAGGGAGAGAGCGAGGAGAGACAGCCAGG
>NW_017321712.1:0-341 GCF_000935625.1 Nanorana parkeri
AATATTTTATTATTACATTTATTTATTTTTTTCTTTTATTATTTAGAATTATTTTATTGCTATTTTTATTTATGTTATTAATTTTCATTTATTTGATTATTATGCATTTGTATATCCTTATTTTGTTTTGTTTATTTAATGTATTTGTGTTTATTATTTTGCATTATTTAATATTATTTTATTATTAAATGTTTTTTTGTTATTATTTTGCATTATTGTTTCATTATTTTTTATGTGTTTTATGTATTTATTTATTATTATTGTTATTATTATTAACAAAAATTCAGATCCATCTGAATTTCGTTCAAAACTAAACTAAAGTGGACATGTGACTGTTATCT
>NW_017321713.1:0-341 GCF_000935625.1 Nanorana parkeri
CCCTCCGGTGTATAGTTGCCCCCTCTAGTGGTGACTGTCGGTTCTTCCTCTGCAGACCTTCACTGTGCAGCTGACGCTGGGAGACCAGAGCTGGGAGGCGGAAGGGACGAGTATCAAGAAAGCGCAACACGCCGCCGCTGCCAAAGCCCTGGAGGGGACCAAGTACCCCAAACCTGCCGCCCGCCCGTCCCGGGGCGAGGGCAAGAACCCAGGTACCGGATCACGCCTCTGCGCCATGTACACGTATGTGGCCCCAGTGTGGGAATAGCACCGGCCCCCAGAGGTCACAGGAGGTCTCTGATGATGGGGAGAGATTTTGGGGTGTCGTGGTCATCGGGACA
>NW_017321714.1:0-341 GCF_000935625.1 Nanorana parkeri
ATTATGGACACATTTGGGGGAATTTATCAAAACTGGAGCAGCTGTGCATGACAACAAATTAGCTTCTCTCTTCAGTTTGTTAAGTTTTGAAAATGAAAGAGAGAGGCTGATTGGTTGCCATGCACATCTGCTCCAGTTTTTGCCTGCTACAGTTTTGATAGATTCCCCTCATAGAATTGTGTTATATAGAGTGCGGTGGATTATACCGCTGCCAAAATTTTATGAGGATATAATAATAAGAAAAGTAAATACATTGGGTCAGGGCAGCTAAAACTACAGACTATGAAAGGGTACACTAAGAACATGTAATATTACCAAAGGAAATGTAAAATAACAACGTA
>NW_017321715.1:0-341 GCF_000935625.1 Nanorana parkeri
TTGTAAGCTCCTCGAGGGCGGGGACTGATGTGAATGTGCAGTATGTAAAGTGCTACTTAAAATTGTCGGCGCTATATACATACCAATAATAAATAAACAGATAGTTAAAATAAAATGAATGAATTAAATAAATAATAAATACACACACAGCGACTTTTTTGTTTTACCCTCCTAAGATTTAGTATTTCTGAACATCCAGTCCTGAGATCTACACAGTTCTACCCCACAGCACAGTCCTATCGGGCAGAGTAGGAGACCTGATTTTTCTCTGCTGCGGTTCAGAAGCACATACAGGTCTGTTCCCTCCCCTAGCCTGTGACTGGACAGTGAAAAGAGAAGCA
>NW_017321716.1:0-341 GCF_000935625.1 Nanorana parkeri
GCTCCTCTGCCCTCAATCTCCTCCCCCTCAACCAGGAAGTTCGGGCGGAGGATCTCTTTGTGGATTGGTAACAGTGACAAGGGCTGCTGAAAGGGGGGGACAGTGGACTCAAAAAGGTATTGGGCATTTTTTACCTTAATGCAGAGAATGCATTAAGTAAAGGTATTATACTCACCTCCCTGGTGTCCAATCAGTGGCATCACAAGGGGGGTGTGGGGAATGCGGCCCACACCCGGGTGACACCATTGACAGTCATTTTGACAGTCATTTTGGTGTTACCCCCTCTAAAAAGTCGTGCATTCGGTCACGGACCGAGAGCCTGACAGTGTCAGAAGAGAGGA
>NW_017321717.1:0-341 GCF_000935625.1 Nanorana parkeri
CCCTCCTGTGCTGATTGACAGCAAGCAGTGGGCGGGTGCAAAAGCAGCCTGAAATTGGCTATTGCTCCCAGCAATAAAGTAAAAAAAACGTTTAAAAAAGATAAGTTAAATAAACTAAAAATAGAAAACAATTTTTTGGGTGTGTTGTTTTAAATATATTGGCTGGCAATTTTACAAGTCACATTATTTTAAATCCAAGAAACTAATTAAAATGCCCAATATAATACATATATTAATTTGGGGGGGAAAAAAAAAACGGGAGTATTGCAGTATGCCATGATACCTTTCATACTGCAATACTCTGTTTTTTTTTACATCTTATCTACTGGACTAATATGGCT
>NW_017321718.1:0-341 GCF_000935625.1 Nanorana parkeri
CCACACTCTCCGATCAGGGGGAACCCCACCTGTTTGATAGGAATGGCTCTTCCACTGCCAACACTCTCAGATTTACAATCCGGGGCTCTCTTCTCTCTGTCCACCTCTGCGCCCCTCCGAGACTGGAAGAGAACAAGATACAGCCACACATTACAATGGTACAGGAGGGAGCAGTGCGACGCACACACGCAGGAGGAGAGACGCACAACACACAGGAGGAGAGACGCACAACACACAGGAGGAGAGACGCACACACACTCTGTATACACGGGAGGGATTAGGGGGACGCACACACACTTGGTATACGGGGGAAGGATTAGGGAGACGCATACACACGGTAT
>NW_017321719.1:0-341 GCF_000935625.1 Nanorana parkeri
AGGAAGGGATCCCTGAAATAATCACGGGAGGGGGAGGGGATTGTTTTTCCTTCCTTTGGATGCAAATATTGGAGTGTGTGGAAGGCTTGGCCTGGGACGTTTCTCATGGCGACACTACAATCCCATGCCACCAGAATGTGGGGTCCACAGTACCAGTACATTTCCTGTGCTCTGAGCTCCCCTCCTAACAGAGAGCAAAGGATCAATTACCATCATTATCCTTTATTTACACAGTGCCTGTGGTGGCGGAGGATGGTAACGGAGTGATATGGGGTCATGAGGGTGAAAAATAATAACCTGACATTGTATCTACACACCTCATATTGTATCTACACACCTCA
>NW_017321720.1:0-341 GCF_000935625.1 Nanorana parkeri
AACAAACTGGGTGAATATGAGGAGAAGCACCCCTTGGCGTGTACAGTGGCATATATACATAAGCATATTGAAATGGTATACCTGGCATAACACATAAGAACATGTCGGATAGACTTATCATCACATACAGTAAACTTCAGGGGAGAAAAAAAAAAAAAACCACACCAAAATAGCAACAGCAACAACTGAACCTTATGAACCCAAGAGGATAGGATAGCCCCCTCATAGATGGCCCGAGTGGGATTCCCGCCCGCCCGATCTACCCTCTTGCGTGGGACTTTACTTCCATAGTCTCTCTCCGGTGTCAATAAATGCGGAGTGCAGTTGGGCCCGCCCGGGGC
>NW_017321721.1:0-341 GCF_000935625.1 Nanorana parkeri
ACCCTCCGTCACCTGTTATGGTCAGGCAGCGCCGACCCCTCCCCCCTCATTTCGAGGGAACCCGTCACCATTGTTACATTGTCTCACCGTGTATGGAAATGTGGTCAGCTGACTGTAAATATTCCCATCAATGAGCATTTGTATTTTAATACTTCCTGGTCTAGCCCCGCCTCCTCATTTCGAGGGAACCCGTCACCATTTTATACATTGTTTGACTGTGTATGGAAATGTGGTCAGCTGACTTGTAATATCTCTATCAGTGAGAATGTCCCTTCTAATACTTCCTGGTCTAGCTCCGCCCACTTATTTCGAGGGGACCCGTCACCATTTTCACATTCTCT
>NW_017321722.1:0-341 GCF_000935625.1 Nanorana parkeri
TTAGAGTGTAAGCTCCTCTGTACAGAGACTGATGTGACCGGTTCCCCTGTACTCTATGAAGTGATACATTGAGACTTTAATGAACATTTAATCATTCGGATGATCTCAGCGGCACTGACAGAACCTCGCACTGTTGGTTGGTGTCTCCATGATCTCATCGTCGCCATGTAACACGGCCCCGGGCACCCGCGGGGTAACATCCAATGATTCAGCGGCGTGTACAATAAATCTGGCCGGGTTCCAGGAATCCGCCGTCTGTCCCCAATCCTCATAAAAGTGTTTAACATTTCTTCTATGAAAGGAAAGTTCTCCGGGTCCCGGATCACACCGCGCGCCGTGTC
>NW_017321723.1:0-341 GCF_000935625.1 Nanorana parkeri
GAGGAAAATTCCGCCAAACAGTGTGTAATGTCCCGAATAAAAAAGGTACTCACGGGTGCCGGAAAGCTTCACCATGTAGTTTGTCTCCAAACGTAAGCGATGTCTCTTTGCTCCAGCTGCTCCAAATAGACTTCTTTGATTTTGGGTTAATTGACCCGTCTGCAGGGAAAGACAGTCGAGGTGCTCTTGTATGATTTCCTTAGAGCATGATGTAATATTGGAAAGAATCCCAGTCGATTTTTAATTTTATTGATTAAATTAGCTTGCTGTCGCGCTGTTTAGTAATTCCAAACCGGGAAATGAGGTACCTGACATGCAGGTGCTTAGTCAGCTTAGCGTCC
>NW_017321724.1:0-341 GCF_000935625.1 Nanorana parkeri
ATGTAATGTGAACTCACAGTCATGGAGGGAGCAATAATGCGTGGGTCCTCTGAATTCAGGGCCTCAGGACTGCTGCATCCCCTGTGCCAATACTGTATGAGCTATCAGTAAAATAATATATACAGTAGTTAATACTAGATCTTCTGAACAGCAATTATATCAAAAATGCTTGACTTATCTGTGTTTAAAACTGAATAGGTATCACAATCACAGCAAGAACCTGAATGCACTTAAAGATGTTTATAGGATGGAGCAATTACTGGCAAAAAAAGAAAGTGGCATCAAAGGCACCTCCCTAAGGCCCCGTTCACATTGCGCGATTCGCAAATTGCACGTTTGTC
>NW_017321725.1:0-341 GCF_000935625.1 Nanorana parkeri
AGAATTCAACAATTCCAACTACTTCAGCAACAACACAAATGTCCAGGCTGCCTTCTCTCCTCTTGCACTCAGCCGAGGAGCAAAGTCAAGCCTTTTTGGATTGGGAACACTGCACTTCTGTCCATGTAGCTTGGATTTGTATGATCCTAATAAAGTCAACTCTTGCTCCGTGGTGTTTGTGCTTTTCCTGGCTGCCCCACGACATTGGTGTCCCTATGTGCCGACCTGTGGTCGGGGCCCAGGAGGGAGGGAGAAGAAAGAGAAAAAAAAAGAGAGAGGGAGAAAAGTCTGCGGTAGTAGTCCTCATGCATGCTTGCAGCTGAACAGGCCTAAGAGTCCCA
>NW_017321726.1:0-341 GCF_000935625.1 Nanorana parkeri
AAACAGGGAGAAGTGTAATCCTCAATTGCAATCACATTTAACCGAACATTGTATAGAGTCTCGGATATGTTGTACTCACGAGTGCTTGATTACTTTAACCGGGCAGTCCGTCTTTCAAAATGTAGTATGACTCGATGCTACGATACTCCAATTTGTTCTCTTTGATGTTTCCACTTGCAAAGGAGGTTAGAGAGTCCTCAGATGGTTTCCTTCAGAGTGTGAAGGCATAATAGAAAGTCCCCGATGCATTTGAATTTTGTCAGTAATCCTTAGTCGCGCTGTTTGTGTTAACCACGGCCGGGAAGTTGTGTACCTGACATGCAGGTAGTCAGTCAGCTTGA
>NW_017321727.1:0-340 GCF_000935625.1 Nanorana parkeri
TCTCCTCCCATCTCGTGTGGGGGACATGGGAGCATAAATTGGGGATGGTACGTAACTGAGGCGCTAAATAGTACTTAGCTATCTGCGGCAGTGCTAGTCCACCTCTATTCACCGGAGCGAATAGAACCTCTTTTGAGATGCGATGCCGTCCACCATCCCATATAAAACGTAAGATATCAGATTGGAGAGAGATCAGGTCCGAGTTAGGTATTTTAAATGGTAACGTCTCAAAGAAATATAGTAGTTTGGGCAGCATAGTCATTTTAATGGCCGTCAACTTACCCGTTAGAGATAGTTTAAGGCTCTTCCATTTTTGTAGAAGCAGTCTTAAACAGGAAAA
>NW_017321728.1:0-340 GCF_000935625.1 Nanorana parkeri
CGAAACTAAACACATTTTTTGGCAGTGCACATGTCTAATACGCACTTGAGCTCTCACTCCCAATACAGGGGACACAGCTGTCATACCGAAATTGCTGGTTCTCTTTTCTTCGTGATCTGGGGATGTTTCTCCTTAACAATACTATGGACTGATGTTTGGAAGCATGTTTCACATACCCACATAGCTCAGGTCACTGACGACTTTTTCATATTACACAATGTAAAAACATCTGAGCTGATTATCCTAACAACTTTGGAGTGCTGGTAACTTCTGTTCTACAAGCACAGTAATTGGATTTTGTTTGGTGTTTGAGGGGAGAGATGATTACCGACATCTAAAG
>NW_017321729.1:0-340 GCF_000935625.1 Nanorana parkeri
GACCAGATCTGCTCTGCATTTGGTGTGAACAAGGCCTTAAACATTTGATTTAACATTTTTCCCAAGCAAAATCCACATTTAATGTTAGAATCTTGTTCAAATATTTCCATCCTGCTCCTACAATGTTTTTTATACCTATGGTCATATTTACCCCATTAACTACTGGAAATGGAACGAACGTTCTGAAAAACATATTTTTTTGGAATGAAATTCTACTAGTGCACGTGTTGAGATAAGATATCGGCTACACAGGTAGTACATTGTTTTCAGTAGAGTCCTTTTGGCTGAAGTGACAAACTAAATATAAATTGGTAAAATAATTAACATAAAACTGATATCT
>NW_017321730.1:0-340 GCF_000935625.1 Nanorana parkeri
GAATTGAAGTGGATCTCGCCATAGATGTCCATTCGTCATGTAAATCCTGTTTGTGCACTCTGTCTGTGGCATTCATGGATGCTGCTGAAGATCACCATAGTATATTGTAAAAACAGCAGTGGTGGACTTGGTGTTTTTCAAATATCACTGTTTTTTGTATATTTTGGTGACCAATCCACTCCTACCTTGGGTTCCCCCGGTTTTGCATTTCTACGGACATGTAGTTACATAGATGGGAGGCAGAGTTAATGGACTACAAGTGAGGTGCATAGGCAGCCGTCTGAGGGCGACAGGGGGGTGCAAAAATGCACCTTCCCCTGTGTAGGCAAAAATCCTTGCA
>NW_017321731.1:0-340 GCF_000935625.1 Nanorana parkeri
CACATGCTCTTACACCTATGTAATTACTGCATTGTTCAGTGCTAGTGAAGTGGCAAATCGCCATTGAGTTGCGGTCTGGAGGGAGTGATATTACTACTACGGTGGATGTACCGTCAGTAACTCGCTATGTGTATTACTGTAACAATTTTTTTTTTCTTTGTTGAGACGTTATTGCACTGAGTTACTGTACCTTCTGTGTTTTGCTACTCTACATTTTAATAAAGACGCTTTGAATTTTTAAAAAAAGGAAGAGAGAATGAGAGGGGGAGGGAGAGAGAATGGGAGGGAGAGAGAATGAGAGGGGAGGGAGGGAGGAGAGAGAGGGGAGGGAGGAGAGAGG
>NW_017321732.1:0-340 GCF_000935625.1 Nanorana parkeri
GTTATTCACTTCGCTGCCTACGGCAGCTTAGTGAATAGACCCCTGTGTTTCAAATCAATCTTGTGCTGTAAAATGGTGATCTTTTTCTTGCGCTTGTGAAAAACACCCGGAGGTAATACACTCACCAGTGCTGGTGACTGTAGAAGAGAGTCAGCAAACATTTTGTTAATCAGGTAAAACCTGATCTCACGCTGTTAGATGCTGTGATCTCCCCACTGCTCGTTCCCGGTCTCTCTGGTGATCATAACCTCCATATCCACATATATCAGAAGAAAATGGACTATGTTCCAATGGTGGTCTACATTAGACATGTGCACCAGCAAAAAATTTGTTTAGTTTC
>NW_017321733.1:0-340 GCF_000935625.1 Nanorana parkeri
AGATCACACAGACTACTTATAGAGTCACAGAGAAAGGACACACCTCCTTCCCCTCACCTACCAGAAATTAGATGATCTGGCTTTTATATGGAGTATCATAAACATAACTTGATTTAAATAAATTCTTAAATAGTGTTTTTATAAATAACTTAAAAATATATTATTTATCCTATTAACCTTCACAATGATGTAAAAATGTATATTTTTAGTCCTAATGACAAATACTTTATAAATAGTATATAATAAAATAATTGTATTTATTTATTTATTTATTTACATGAATAAATTACTGAGATTCAACAAGAAGCTATAATAGTCTGGGGTCAATGTTATTGTGGTT
>NW_017321734.1:0-340 GCF_000935625.1 Nanorana parkeri
GTTAACCCCTTCTTTGCTCTCAGTCCTGCTGACTCTCCACATTATATATATATATACTTTAATTGCCTGTGTCTGTCTTCAGTACTGCTGAGTCAAGAGACACAACCCCAAATAAATGTGCCTCCCAACAATCTGGGAGAGGGCACCATTTGGGAAAGGGCAAAGGTTTGTAGAGGGCACACTCCTGCCATGTGTGTGTGTATGGCGCCAGTTACATGGACCACAAAGAATGAATAAATGAAAACTGATTGGTTGATCCGCAAGATCGCCACTCACATCTACGGCTTAGCTATGAATGGAGAACCAGTTGGAGCAGAGCACAACGGCCCAATGCTGTAGC
>NW_017321735.1:0-340 GCF_000935625.1 Nanorana parkeri
CTTTAACCGCTTGCCGTCTGCCCATTGTCAAAACATGGGCAAAGGGCAGATGGTTTCCAGCGGGTGGATGCGATTTTTTTTTCTGTTGTGCGCTCCTGTTACCTGCTGTAACATACAAACATTCGGCCAGCTCTACAGCCGGCCGATTGCTTGTATGACAACGCACAGTGCGCCCCCCTCCCTCTCTGTTGCCACGCCTCCCCCCTCTGCTGCTGCTTCTGGTTATCCTGGGCACCGCTGTCCCCCCTGCGGGCCTGAGACTGGCACAGCGGCTGCTCAGCTGTACACAGAGGAGAGATCAGCATTCTCTCACTCGCTGATCTCTCTTCCGATCTCTAAA
>NW_017321736.1:0-340 GCF_000935625.1 Nanorana parkeri
CCAATGACACTGTACAGCTCAGCCACCAGTCAACCAATGACGATGTACACCTCAGCCACCATTGTGCACCATGGAATAATAAGACACAGGCTTTGGTTCAGCAGGTGGGCAAACTGGGCAAAGGTTCAGCAAACTGCAAACAGCTTGGGTATGGGTTGAACACATGCTTAGCCTAAACCTGCAGCTTGCACCTCCTGGTAACCATTGTATATACCCAGTTGTTTGTTGGAAGCACACTTCATAATTTCTTGGTAGGTAAAGAGCTTGTTGGTTTACCATACGCAGGTTGTTTTTCTGTTCTTGTGTTTGAGCTTTCACTCCAGTCTCTGATCCTTATCAC
>NW_017321737.1:0-340 GCF_000935625.1 Nanorana parkeri
CTCTCTCTCTCTCTCTCTCTCTCTCTCTCCTGGTTCTTTCGGGAGTGAAGATAGAATTGGGTGGCAGCCACAGAGTCCCAGTTTAGCAATGGCCGCCTTACTTCTGTCCTCACTGGTTTACTTCAAAGAGAATCTGTCATTAAATATACAGCGACTGGACACAATACTTTATACAGCAGAATCAGATCAGACTTCATGAATCATCTTAATAATAATGAAGAAAACCAAAATGAATAATAAGCAGTTATAGTTTCCCTTTACTGGCAGCGTGAATGTAGAACATACACCGATCAGCGGTGAGGTGAGGTGAATAGCATTGATTATCTGTAACAATGACACC
>NW_017321738.1:0-340 GCF_000935625.1 Nanorana parkeri
CTCTAGTCCCAGGCTCAGTGTCCCTCTAGTCCCAGACTCAGGGCCCCTCTGGTTTTAGTATTAGCCGTCCAGTGTGGAGCTCCAGTCCAGGTTTTGTAGGGGGTTCTCCAGGGACAGTCATCGTTGGCCCCGCCCCCTGCCAGTTGTATTCACGCCGTGCTCCATGCTCCTCTCTCATCTGCACACAAGAGAAGCACTTTGTGCCAATTACCGGCTTGTAAAGTGAAGTGGCAGCAGGTAGTGGCACTAGAGGTGGGGGGGCCCCAATAACACAGACAAAGGTACGTGCCAGGCTCTGCCAAACCCCCATTCCAGCCGATCGATGTGCGCGCATCGGCCG
>NW_017321739.1:0-340 GCF_000935625.1 Nanorana parkeri
CTTTTGGCCCTATAGTGTATATCTAAAGCCAGTTTTTTTTTGTTTTTTTTTTACATAGCAGGAACGAGTAGTCCAATTTTCAGCTGTCTGTACTGCAATGGGGAGATTACCTTTGAGTCCATGTCCTGGAGACAAAACAGGAAGTTGGAAGTGTGGACATCGGTTCTGGTAATCACTGTTTTAGAAGGTAATGTTCCTCAATTTGAAGAGATTTCCTCTCACTTGCTGTTGCATCCTCAGGACAGGAAGTAAAAGAAACTCTCCCCAATGAGACACAGATAGCAAAAAAATAGAGCGACAGGGGTGTTAAAGGAGAACTATGGGGTTAGGGCTTTTCCCC
>NW_017321740.1:0-340 GCF_000935625.1 Nanorana parkeri
GAGGGACTCCCACCATCCCTGTGCTGAGTTCCTGGGTCTGCCCACCTTCTGTGCCCATTATGAGGGACTCCCACCATCCCTGTGCTGAGTTCCCGTGTCTGTACACTTGCTGTGTCCATTATGAGGGACTACCACCATCCCTGAGCTGAGTTCCCAGGTCTGTACACCTTCTGTGCCCATTATGAGGGCTCCCACCATCCCTGGGCTGAGTTCCCGGATCTGTACACTTGCTGTGCCCATTATGAAGGGCTAATTTTGTTTATTGAAAATTCTTACAAACAACAACTTATATACAAATGTCTTGTACACCTCTATATTAAAAGGGCACTGAAGTAGAAAG
>NW_017321741.1:0-340 GCF_000935625.1 Nanorana parkeri
CAACTTGACGTGACCAGTGTTAATCTCAATATCTCAATAAATAAATATCTCCTTGTGTATTCAATATAGTTCACTTTAGATTATTGGTTTATTCTTTCATTCATATTAATAAATCCTTTATTTTCCGTGTCTAGCATTCACTGCTGTGTGTCAATTAGTGATTACCCAAATCCAGTGTTGTGTTCCTCCTTTTGAGTTTTAGTGAAGAAATCATTTAAATGTGCAAATAAATTAAAATCCCTGTCATGTGTCCTTCTAATTAAGATTTACTCATTTAATAAGCTCATCCCCATTCCTTCACTACAAAATGTGTCAGTTTTACAAAGCCAAAAAAACAATT
>NW_017321742.1:0-340 GCF_000935625.1 Nanorana parkeri
TTTTGTATTTACCTTTTTTTTTATTATTAATAAAGTTATTTATAAAGATTTTTTTAAAATGTTATTTCACAATGAATGAGAAGCCGAGAGGACATCGGGCCCCGTTATTCCTGGGAGGCGGGATGCTTTGTGTAGGGCCACAGGAAGAAGTGCCGCTCCCGGGAGCTGCTGGGATATTGGACTCGGGCCACTTTATTGGCTGCTCCAAAAATGAGATTTTTTTTTTGGTGCTTTTCCTCCCCAATGTGCTCCAGAATGATCTGTAAAATGATGAAAATTAGGAATCGTCCGAGTACTGATACTCCCCCATACCAACTACCGATACTCCTCCTCCGTTACT
>NW_017321743.1:0-340 GCF_000935625.1 Nanorana parkeri
AAATATATTTAAACATATCATTTTATTTGTTACATTTATTTATGGAATGATATCCGGCGGTCGCTGTGAATGAATCTCACTATTACTGCCGGATAAATTCATCAATTCATTTCTGGTTATTATTCGGCTGCTTCAAACTTCGGAACAGCCCATAATAACCCCATTCTGCCGCATTTCAGGGTCAGAGGTCACTGAAGGTTTTCAGGAAGAGATTTATTATGTTTCTATCGCTGAAAGTTAAAGAAGAAAAAGCCGGCGTACATCGAGCGTTGCCGATCTATAGCGGCTGTCAGAGTGCCGGCAGGCAGGGCAGCCATCAGAAATTTTGGGGCCCCTTACA
>NW_017321744.1:0-340 GCF_000935625.1 Nanorana parkeri
GATGGCTTCAATGACCGGGAGAAGAAGGCCACCGGATGGAGGGGTGAGCTGAGGGATTCCCTCTGTGACAATACGGCACCGATAGCGACATCAAATGCGTCAACCTCCAGGACATACGGCAACTCCGGTACGGGGAGACGAAGGATGGGGGCTGTGGTGAAACGGACTTTCAGCTCATCGAATGAGGCTTGAGCCTCTTTATTCCACTCGAACTTCATCCGGACGGATGTGAGCATAAATAGGGGTTTAACCAGGAGGGAGAAGTTAATAAATTTACGGTAAAAGTTAGAGAACCCTATGAATCTCTGCAGAGCTCTCCGGGATTTAGGAACAGGCCAGT
>NW_017321745.1:0-340 GCF_000935625.1 Nanorana parkeri
TGGTAAATTATGAGTTTCTGGGAGTTTGCTATTTCATTTCTTCATTCTCTGGAATCGTTAATTTTGTATTTTATTTGATATTTTGTCAGGCTTTGGATGGACAAGGTGCTGATGAGTTGTTGCAGCCCGCATGGTTTGGAGTGGTCCTTGTTGGCCAGTAGGGCATTATGGGTGTACGAGTTGGGGCTGCTGTTATTCAGGTGGTCCCAGTATGATAGTGCCCTCTTCTGTACTGAAAGAAGTAAGGGGAATCTGCCTCACACTGTCCCCCCTCTGTCACATACCTGATGGAGCTTGAAATGACGAGGGCGGCCTCTCTTGCAAATCTTGTCCCAAAAGG
>NW_017321746.1:0-340 GCF_000935625.1 Nanorana parkeri
AAGGCGTGCCATAGTGGGCATGCAATGCCTTCTCCGCTGCCATGCCAAGGCATTGGCTGTAATTGTATTTAACCTGTTGCACCAATGTAATGTGAATGTGCCCTTAGGCACCTTATAGCTCAGTTTGGGGAGTATTATTGATTAATAGCATTGCTTACTGTCACTTCCAATAAGATGCTAGCAAGCTTCAGTAAGTTTCATTGCTACCTAAAACTTATTGAAAGCCTGCTGCTACCTGCTTGTAGCTTGTTTAAAGTGGCAGCAACCAATCCCTTTAAAATCTGTAATTATCAATATCTTAAATGAAGATCAAAGTTGCCTTAAAGGCTTCAACAAATGC
>NW_017321747.1:0-340 GCF_000935625.1 Nanorana parkeri
GGAATGAATGACCTGAATATTGTGCCTGATTCAAGCCAAGGTTTGCTAAAAGAATGCAAATAGGCTTGATGAATTGACTGGTAGAGAGAGGAGAAACAGGAAAGAGGAGCAGGGGACTATCTCTGGAATGATGAGCGAGTGTCTGTGCCAGCTGATTGAAAACTGCCACCGGGCACCAGGCATTGCTTGTCTGAAAGAACTTCACCATCTGCCTGGGGCCCACTTGACGGGTTTTATTACAACTGCAACAAGTAAGAATGACTTAACTTACCCAAGCTCTCTTTTCTGAGTACGGGAGCACTTGGGCTAGATTGCACCACCTCCCCAGGTCTCAAAAAAA
>NW_017321748.1:0-340 GCF_000935625.1 Nanorana parkeri
GCATTCATGATAGACTGAAGGGGGGATAGCCTGTGTATATATATGTGTGTGCGCGTGTGTGTGTGTATCTATATACTGTATATCTATCTAAATAGATATAAGATGTAAAAAACAACAACAAAAAAACGGAGTATTGCAGTGTGCAATGATACCTTTCTTATACACATATACATATATGAGAATATATTTATATATGAGGAAACAAAAAATATGAGAATATATCTATATATACATACAGTATATATACACATACATACATACATAGGTGCGGGTGTGCCTGCAAGAGTGGCAGTACTTGTGGAGGGAGGGAGTGGTGCCGCCCACCCCGGCCCAGTAATAA
>NW_017321749.1:0-340 GCF_000935625.1 Nanorana parkeri
ACCTCTGCCATGCCGCCCCTGGTACAGCTGATACCCATGTATAGGGCCCCCCAGGCTGCCCAGACCTCCCATATAGGTATTGGCCATACCCCCTAATGATGGCCCTGTCTGTAATTATTTAATCAGATAAATAGAATATAATAGGCAATATTACAGTGTAAAGTTCCATATTATAATCCATTTTTTAAATTAAACGAAATAACAGCATGCAGTGTGCAGTTACACGCATACCCCCCTGCTCCCCCCGATCCTGCTCCCCCCGCTCCTCATTTAGACTCACCCGGTCAGGGCCTCACAGCATCCCAGCCAGACGGTGTGCAGGGGGCGGGGCATGTGACAC
>NW_017321750.1:0-339 GCF_000935625.1 Nanorana parkeri
TGCCTTTCTCCAGGAGACGCACTTCCGTATTGACAAGACTCCGACCCTACGCAATAAAGACTATCCGACTGCTTACCACTGCCCGTCCCCTCTCTCTAAGTCCAAGGGTGTGAGCGTGCTCCTGGCCAAGTCAGTTCCGTGGTCCTTCCGAGATCTCCGCCTAGACCCCGAGGGAAGATACCTCTTTGTCAAGGGCATGATAGGAACCACCATAGTTACTCTGATTAATCTATATCTCCCCAATACTGACCAACTGTCGTTCCTGCAACGGGTAGTCCCGCTGATGCTGGAATTTGAGGAAGGGCTACTGATAGTGGGAGGGGATTTCAACTTCGCCCT
>NW_017321751.1:0-339 GCF_000935625.1 Nanorana parkeri
CGGTCCCGACCCTCAGTCCTGCCGCCTCTGCCGTCCTCTCTTCCGTCTTCTCGGCGTCTCTCGTCCGCACGCTGCTGCGCGCGCGTGTGCTTGCTCTCACTGCAGAAATCCTCCACAGCGCCCTCTAGTTCCGTCCGTGACTGCAAAGGATGTGAGGATTGTAACTGAACAGAATGCAGGAATCTCACAACTCTAGTCTTTCTGATCGCATGGCTGTGCAGGAACAGGGGTCTAATGCAATGAGAATGATATGTCTGACACCATATTCAAATTGAAACTTGGAAAAACTTAACATTATAAGTAGTCATTAATATAGAACACATCCATTGTGTAAAAGAA
>NW_017321752.1:0-339 GCF_000935625.1 Nanorana parkeri
CACTCTCACTCTCCCCCTGAACTGGAGGAATGAGCAGCCTGAGATCCCTACTTCCACTGAATACTGTTCTTGGATTTCTTCTCTATCAGCCCGATGCCTTCCAGCACATTGGTGATGTCATAAATGCGACGTTTCTGCCTGACAGCGAGAGTGTCTGCGGCCTGCAAGACAAAGAAATAAGAACAATGAAAACCCAGAAACCACAGAGCGGCCCATATGGAGGCGGGGCACCCCTCAGATCCAAGTCCCTCCCACAAACATAGATCTATATACAGTGTAGGGCGGCAACAACTAATCGATTTGGCAACAATTCTCATCATCGATTAGTTGCTGCCCCTC
>NW_017321753.1:0-339 GCF_000935625.1 Nanorana parkeri
AACCATACTGAACAATGAGCAGACCGGCTGCGTGGGGCTTCAAGAACATTGGGGGGCTTACTGTAATGAAGGGGGAGGGGACAGAATAAATCCTCCATCATAAGGCCGGCTATGTTCTAGCTCTGCATGTTCCCTGGGTGCATTTACCTCCGCTGAGTCGTCAGTCTCCGGAGTATCCGCGTTGCTGCTGTCATAGCTGCTCAGTTGGGCCATTTCTGCAAATATAAAGAACAATCTTCATCACAACTGACATCTCCCGAGACCAGAGAGCTCACTTTTATCTTCTTACACAGGGCTAGGACGGGTCTGCTGCCAGGGAGGGTCAAGGACGGGTCTGCC
>NW_017321754.1:0-339 GCF_000935625.1 Nanorana parkeri
TCCTTCCTTGGACCACTTTTGTTAGGTCCTGACCACTGCAGGACCGGGAACATCCCACGAGAGCTGCAGTTTTTGAGTTGCTCTGACCCATTCGTCTAGTCATCACAATCTGGTCCCTGCCAAAATCACTCAACTGTTCACTTGCTGCCTAATATATCCCACTCACTTCTTGGTGCCATTGCCAATGCCATGGTCACAATGTTATGGCTGATCAGTGTATATCTCTCTCTCCCAACCCCAGGTTCACTGCTCGCTCTACCTCTTGAGCCCCCCCAGTGGTAGGACCAACTAAGGGAAGTGTCTAGGTCAGTGGTTCTCAACCTGTGTAACCTCAGGACC
>NW_017321755.1:0-339 GCF_000935625.1 Nanorana parkeri
TTTGACCAAATAATAGGAAGCCAGGAAAACTGTCCCTAGGGAGCCCAAGTATTACAGACAATGCAGACTTCCCTGCATCAGGACATGCTGTACTTTATTAGAAGCCAAGGTAGCCAATAACAGCAATCATATACTGCTTCTAGTGCATTTGGCAACAGATGTAATATCCTAGTTTATGTTTTGTTCCTAAATGCGTTTGTAAGTAGAATTGTCTAATAGCCTCTAAATTCTCGCAGGCTTGCTGGGAACCTCCTGGAGGACAGATGATTAGCCCTGAAGTGCTCAGCTGACGAGTGTATGAAGCTGAATTATCTTTGCAATACTTTAAGAAGTGCTCAG
>NW_017321756.1:0-339 GCF_000935625.1 Nanorana parkeri
TTGGTGGCGCTACCCTGGGTCCCGATTGGTTCCAGACCGACTGCTGCCTCCCTCCCCCAATTGACAGTTCACACTCTAAAGACCTGGGACCATTACGTCACTCGCTTGGCCCTATCAGCCCCAGTAGGCCTGATGACCCCTCTGTTCTGGAATCCGGCCTTTCTTCCTGCCCTGATGGGACCTTCTTTTGGTAGGTGGACAAGGGCCTCCCAAGGCAGAGTAATCTTGGCGCTCCACGATGGAACCTCGTCGGCTGGCGCTCGCCCTGAACCCAGCCCGGGGGACCTGGATGGCGGAGGGACAACTTAGCTCCTACATCTCCTCTTTAGGAGGCCCTGA
>NW_017321757.1:0-339 GCF_000935625.1 Nanorana parkeri
TGCAGCAAGTGTTCGGGGACATACAATGTAAATGCAATACCGATTTTATTAATATAACCACATAGCGCTACTTTTGTGCTATACTACTTGTTAAATCATACAATAAGATTTTTAATTTAAATCTTAAGGTATGATTTAACAAGTAGTTCAGAACAAATGTACCAATACGTGTTAAATTAGTGAAATTGGTATTGCATTTAAATGTTTTTTTTTACATAATAAGTTTCTATTGAGGAGCAATTTTTTTAATAAAAATAGTTAACAAAAAAGAGGAGAAAAAAAAAATAAGATCAAATAGACAGGTGATTAAGATCGTACATGTGAAAGGTTACAGTTTAA
>NW_017321758.1:0-339 GCF_000935625.1 Nanorana parkeri
ATGTTGGTTCATTCAATGTTAAATTACTTGTTTGTGATCGTCCACCTACAGGTGACTCCAGCCTGGGGCACAGCCTGCCAACACTTATCAAGTTTAGCCAGAGAGTCAACACAGTAAACAGGCACCAAGGTCACTGAAAACGTCCAGATAAACCAGCTAAGAAAGTTTTCTAAAAGCAAAATGATCAAACAACCTACATGAACGTCAGCCCTGCATGCAGGGAAAGTTGTGAGAAGTGGGGGAGAGTCACCTAAATATATATATTACCTGGATAGAGATCAGGCTCTACCTGCACACTGTCATCCCTCCAGAAGTATGGGGAAAGTTACAATGTCCCAG
>NW_017321759.1:0-339 GCF_000935625.1 Nanorana parkeri
AAAATGACTAAACCATTTAGTCATGCTTGCTTTTAGTTACAATCTCTGTTTGAATTTTTTAACTCACAATGAGAATGTAAACTAAGTGGATTGGACAAAGTGGATTAGTTGAGGTACTTTGGCTGTTGAGTGTTTTTGGAACAAGTGTTTTTCTCCCATTTTTTTGTCACTTTGCAAATAGCACTTTTTTCCTTTCAGTTTGCTATTTAAAGGGAGTGGTAATGTGTTCACAGATGTGATATAAGTAACTTCTCAACTCAAATCTTTGCTTGCTAACAATGAGATTATGAACAAATTGACGGGATGAACGGATGGAAAGGAGAAGGATGATCAGGTGAT
>NW_017321760.1:0-339 GCF_000935625.1 Nanorana parkeri
GATGATTCCACAGGATGGCGCTAATGTTCAGGCCGATCTTCTCCCCCAGTCTGGCCTCAGGGTCAATCCTCCCCACTTTCACCAGGTTGAAGTTGTCGTTGAGGATCTGAATGTTCATGATGTCATATGATGCCGGGAGGTCCCCCTCAGCATTGAACTTCATCACCTCCCCGGACTTTGTGTGAAAATTGGTTTTCTTGAGGTAACGGAGCACCTGAGGTATTTTGGAACCCCAGTTAATGAGAACCATAAATGATGGCAGTCCATAAGCAGATCATGTGATCACAATGTCATCTATGGCAGGGGTCAAAATTTCAAGTCCTGAGCTACTAGCCCTGC
>NW_017321761.1:0-339 GCF_000935625.1 Nanorana parkeri
AAATAAAATGTGCAATAAAAAAATCACTGCTACCATGTAAAGTGTAGTTATATTAAAGGAAATGTAATGGTAAACCTACTCTTTAGTCCGGCAATGTCCCACATTGTCTTGTATTAAGTCTTCTCTTATGTGTTTTGGTCAGGACGCGCACTGGCATAGCACAGGCTTCCCCATCCCATATCTGTAGAGGTTCTCAGTTATGCAGTTCATAGTATGTCTAGAAGCAGTTATTTACCTTCAACTGGAAATGCTTTGCTGAGGACTAGTGATGGGCCAAAAACCCCCGTGTTCGGTTCGTATTCAAACTCAAACTCAATGCAAGTCAATGGGGGTAGAACT
>NW_017321762.1:0-339 GCF_000935625.1 Nanorana parkeri
TCAATAATGACATTAATGCAACTCTGATTGGTTGTATGCACTGCTAAGCTCTGACCCAACTGCGTCAGCCTATAATGACATTACTGCAACTCTGATGGCTGAATTACACCTCTATGCTCCGCCCAACTGCCATCTGCCTACAATGGCATGACTGCAACTCTAATTGCTGGTATGCATTTCTAAGCCATGAATGCCCCTCTAATCTCTGGCCCAACTGTCGTCGGCCTATGATGACATGACTGCAACTCTGATTGCTGGCATGCACCTCTAAGCTCTGGCCCAACTATAATGACGTGCATGCAACTTTGATCGTATCCATCTCTAAGCTCTGGCCCAACT
>NW_017321763.1:0-339 GCF_000935625.1 Nanorana parkeri
CCGCTGATGCGAGTCTGCCGTCCGTCCGTTTCTTCTTAACGGGCGGACGGCAAGAGGTTAAACATTTTCACCAACTGAATCACTTGGTTCCCAGAATGACATACCCGTATAGTGGGTTTTGTTCCTAACAGGCAGCCATTGGACCAAATTAGAAGGATGTGTCAGGTGCTTGTTTGCCCAGCACCTATTTTTTTAGCTGTGGAGATTTGAGCCTGGGTCTCTGGGGTAGAAGTACTGAGGCATTGACTTTCAACTACCAGGAGGACTCAGCTTTGCACTGCAGGTTTTTCTTCAGCAACTTTTCTCTGGACTCTCTAGCTCCACCTGCTTGCCAGCTGC
>NW_017321764.1:0-339 GCF_000935625.1 Nanorana parkeri
AAGCCAGGTGGTGTGTAATGACTCGCCACCCGGCTTCCTGACTAGCATGGAAGCCGTCTCCATGCCCCCTCGTGACGAAGAAGCATGGAGCTGGCTTTCTGGCCAATCATGAAGCAAGGGGCGGGTAATGACTCGCCGCCTGGCTTCCAGATTGGCCAGCTTCTCGACCAAATAGGACGCTGGGCAGTGAGTCATTACATGGGGCCCGGGTTCCTGATTGGCATCACAAGGCGACGAGGGAGCATGAAGCCGGCTTTCTGACCAATCATAAAACCGGGGGGCGGAAAATGACTCGCCCTCTGGCTTCCTGATTGGCCAGCTTCCCGACCAATCAGGAAG
>NW_017321765.1:0-338 GCF_000935625.1 Nanorana parkeri
AGCACTTCCTGTCTGTACCTCTTAGCACGTCCTGTCTCTGCATACGACGAAGGGTCACCTCCCGGTGGAGGATATAGAATTTGCAGCTTTGACGTCTCTTTGTGGTGAAATCTCATCGTCTACGAACGACGTTACGGGATGGAAACAATGAGAACGTTTCATGAAACCTATTTCATTTTGTTTCAGAAGTAGACAGTTTCGGACCTTCGATGTGCTACACACCCATTGGAGTGTGGGGTGTACTCATTAGAGTACAGGGGGTGTATGTACGTCCCGCCCCTTTTGCCCCTCTTCCTCCTCTCATGGCTCCATCTAGGGGCAGTAATGCCTGACAAACG
>NW_017321766.1:0-338 GCF_000935625.1 Nanorana parkeri
AACTGAACAAACTGAAGAGAGAAGCTGATTGATTGCCCTGGCAAATGCCCCAGATTCTCTCTGCTTCACTTTTGATAACTGCCCCCCTACACATTTGGAACAAGTGACTCCCTATAGAGTGATTCACACAGGTTACATGTAGTAGCAATGAATTCCCGCTCTAATGAGTTGCAAAAAAATCTATTTGGTTCAATGCAAAGCCCTTCAACACACAGGTGGACTTTCTGTTGAGGTGAAGGAAGTTCAGGCACTTCTGTGCAAGCATTGATGCGCTGAAATCTGTTCAGTATCATTACCTTACTTAGGCTGGGCACACACCTTACAACCATCGCAAGACT
>NW_017321767.1:0-338 GCF_000935625.1 Nanorana parkeri
ACACACACACACACACACACACACACACACACACCATATACATTGCTTGGTTAGTAAACTTCTGATAGTGAATCCTGCATCCTATGTAACTAACTGATAGCAGTAACAAGATAAAAACAACATTGTAGTGTTTAAAAATGAGACTTACCAAGCTGAACCAACGAGTCCATTGATCCCGAAGATCATTCCTTTAGAACATTTCACAGAATCGAAGCAGGATCTTTAAGGAAACACTTAACACCTCTTAACCATTACTCCATTACTCATCATACAGTTATTACAAACAAATACAAATAATGGAAGGTCAGCTTTAAGAGCAGAGAATTAACAGTCACCCC
>NW_017321768.1:0-338 GCF_000935625.1 Nanorana parkeri
TATTTCCTGCCAAACTGTGCGCTGAAATGGCAGAACAGACATTGGTGAAAAATAGGAATAGGTTGAACATTTTGTTGTAATGCCCCCTTACTTGACACGACCACTCTCTGGCACCAGGCAGTTTGCATTGGTGGCCACTGGTCTATATTGCAACGGCCCTCTTTACAGTAACTGTGAGCTGCCTTTGATAGCCATCAATATATGCTAAACCTCTATTCCTAGCCCATTGAACATTGGGGCTTAGTGATGGATTGGTGACCCCTATTTAGCCCTTTGAATTTTGGGGTCAGTCAGTGGTGGTTTGGTCATCCCTATTTAGCCTTTTAACCACTTGAAGA
>NW_017321769.1:0-338 GCF_000935625.1 Nanorana parkeri
AATCGATTTTGAAAATAATCGTTAGCTGCAGCTCTACCCTCCTCACACTTAATATGGTGTGAATTCCACCCAAATTGATAAACCGTATACTTACATACAGGGCTCCATCAACTCAGTTGTAATTCTCTCTAAAACACACTATACACACACAGCACAACATACAACATATCACACAAACACAGGGAATAACACACACAAACGGCATATCCCACACAGAGCAGAAGACACACGGCATAACACACATACAGCACAAACCACAGGGCATAACAAATACACACAGTGCAGCGCACAGGGCATAACACCTTCTGCTTTCCAGCTCCCTCGTCAACTCCTCCCAT
>NW_017321770.1:0-338 GCF_000935625.1 Nanorana parkeri
TCTCAGACCTGACTGGACAGGAATGCAGATCCTTGGGATTTTTGAGCATTTGGAGTTTTAGTTTAAAAAAATTAATAAATAGAAGTGACCCCCCCTCCCCCCAAACCTTTTTAGCCCATTATCACCCAATATGAGGCTCCTGATATGTTTAATTACCACACAATGGTAAAGTTCCAGTTGGCTCAGCGATGTCATTGTAAGGACCGTTTTGCAATCCAGATTGTTGTTTAGTGGTAAAGAATGTGAGCGGAATGTATTTTTAGGTTCATCTATTTTAGGTTCTGCCCGGTTCTTGATGCCTCCAATGCTTCTTCCTTGTGCAATCTGTGTAAAAGCCC
>NW_017321771.1:0-338 GCF_000935625.1 Nanorana parkeri
AGCTCCGCCTCTCCCATGAACCTCCGGCTCTGCGCCGGCCCGCGCTCCAGCATCGGGGAAACGCTGTTTTGGGATGCGTAGCTGGGCGTCCCCTCTCTCCCTCCTCGCTCCACCTGTGCAGGACCAGGTTCGTCAAGGTGCTCCAACACCTGCCACAGGAGCTCCGCCTCCATGGCCAATACCTCCCAGGATGCTCCTCCCATAGTAGCCGGCTCTGGGTCCCGGTGGTGGTTTGGACGGCCCGTATAGAGGAAGCAGATCCCACCGCTTGCCACCGATTGTGACGGAGCGCCTGGTACCCCGACTGGGGACCTCCGTCACAAATCAGCTCGCTCTCC
>NW_017321772.1:0-338 GCF_000935625.1 Nanorana parkeri
AACTGATACATTTCACTCTAAGGATATACATTGTATCTCTTGGGTGAAATGTATCTAAACATCGGGCTCTAAATAGCAGAGAGGTGAGGCGAGTCGCTCCGCTGCCTCTCTGCTCTCTCAGCTGTCACATACCGGAGCGCAGATTGCTGTCCATGTAACGCTTCATTCTCTCATTACTGGAAGGAAGAAGCGTCTACAGAAAGCTTAATTATTTCATGAATGAACGCCGCAATACATCCATTCATGACTGGTGACCGCTGAGAATCGGCTGTTACCGGCATTACAGAGCCCGATATAACTCGTCATCTACAGTGTACGTGGCCAGTCATATAGGCACA
>NW_017321773.1:0-338 GCF_000935625.1 Nanorana parkeri
CGCTTGTATGGTAACAGGCATCGCTGCCTGCTTTTAAATTTCGGCCGTTTCCAGCTCTCGGCGTGCGCGAGGGGGCGTGGCTCAGATCTGGAGAGGTCCGGGCGGCCGGGAACAATCTTCTGTCATATCGTCCAGTCAGAAGCCGGGATGTGGTCATGTGACACATTACCTGGAACCATAGCAACCGGCACCGAATCCAGACACTGCAGCGCCATCCTCAGGATCTGCGTCTTCACCGCTTCCTGCGTCCACATCTGCCGCACCTGAGACAGCGTGACGCACTGCGCGTCCTCCTCGCCGACCCAATCCACGTCCTCGTACCGACACTCATAGAGGAC
>NW_017321774.1:0-338 GCF_000935625.1 Nanorana parkeri
GGAGTATAGAATGTCACCCTATAGAGGGAGGAGTATAGAATCATTGTATATAGACAGTCAGTGCACCATACTGTATATAGGGAACACGGACAGTATGTGAGAGCAGAGTGCTCACCTGTTCTCCAGGCCATCCACATACTCCTTTTTCTTCTTGCGGCTCTCCTGCGCAGATCGCTTGTTTCGGATTTTCCGGCGGACGCGTTTCAGGGCGCGCTCCTCCGTCTGTCAACACAAAGAAGACTTTTACTTTCCTCTCATCTTTCTTCCAGCCGGATTCCTGGCTCATCATGGAAGGGATCTCTACCACTGGGAAGTGTGGGGACCATGGAAGGGTTCTC
>NW_017321775.1:0-338 GCF_000935625.1 Nanorana parkeri
AGAGGAGCTTATAATTTGATTCGTATCAAATCCGGGGATGAGTGGAAAACGGCATTCCGCACACGTTACGGGCTTTTTGAATATATGGTGATGCCTTTTGGGTTGTGCAATGCCCCAGCAACTTTTCAAAGTTTCGTGAACGACATCTTCCGAGACCTACTGGACATCTGCGTAGTGGTATATCTAGATGATATACTCATCTACTCTGAGGATCCCTCAGAACACAGGAAACATGTCAGATGGGTGCTCTCTAGACTCAGAGCCCATTCGCTCTACGCCAAACTGGAAAAATGCGTTTTTGAACAGACCACAATCTCCTTCCTTGGGTTTATCATCTC
>NW_017321776.1:0-338 GCF_000935625.1 Nanorana parkeri
ACCAGTATCGGTACTCGGTATCGGCAAGTAACAAAAAAAAATTCCGGTACTCGTACTCTATACCAAAAAAAAAATAGTAGCGGTTATGGATGCACCAATATATTGGCCGCCGAAACATATTGAACGAAAATGGCACTTTTGGTTAAATGCTGAAAGTTCAAATTTTCTGCCGATACATTGGCGCATTCCAGGTTTCTTTCCTCCACGCTGGGCCCTGCTATGTGATCCAGCGGAGAGGAAAGAAAGTGTGAAAGCCGGCCGAGCGATGCAGGAGGAAAGTGCTGTGCGCATCCAGCGTCTCCTCCCCGCACTGCTCAGCCTCCTGTCACAGATCGGCA
>NW_017321777.1:0-338 GCF_000935625.1 Nanorana parkeri
TCTGAGGGTTTAATGTCACTTTAACTTCAGCTTTTATTGCCTAAGTGGGTGCATCCTGATCAGGTCAGGTTTGTTCCTGGTAGGGAGGCAAGGTATGGTGCTCTTAAAACTATGTAACTTATTCATATACAGTAGTATAGAAGAAGAAATCTTCAGTTCTACTCCTGTCCACTGATGCCGAAAAGGCATTTGACAGGGTTGACTGTGAATTCATGTTCTCCACTCTGTCTTTGCTATAAGTCCAAAGATGATATCCTGAATTACTGCAATATATTCTGCCTCAACTGCCAAGATCAGAATTAATGGCACCTTATGCCAAGCATTTCAGTTACAATGGC
>NW_017321778.1:0-338 GCF_000935625.1 Nanorana parkeri
TACAATGTGTGAAAGTTATATAGTCCACAGACTATGGTATGTATATTTGAATTGTATCAATCCTGGTGCCCTGACTGCATATCGCATTTCTTGAGGCCCCAAAATGCAAGGACAGTAGAAAGCCCCACAAAATGACCCCATTATAGAAAGAACATACCCCAAGGTATTGATAATGTGCATGTTGAGTGTTTTCTAGGTTTAACTTTTTGGGTAAACGTTCACAGAAAATGAAGACATTTTTTTTTTTTTACGGGCCCTGAAGTGCCAGGAGAGAATAAACACCCACAAAATGACCTAATTTTGAAAAGAAGACACCCAAAGGTATTTGATAAAAAACA
>NW_017321779.1:0-338 GCF_000935625.1 Nanorana parkeri
CTATGGGGCAAAAACACTTACCCCATAGTTCTCCTTTAACTAACAAGGATCCACACACAGTGCAGGGACAACAATCAGGACCTAGCTGCATTGCACTGGCAGACAGGGCAGCATTAACTATTACACACAGGAATGTATTATAGATTGTCCACAGTGGCCTTTTTTTCACCTATTCCGAAATCTTGCCCTTGGTGCAGTGGAAGTTGCCTATGTACAAATCGATCCCTGGACACAAGGGTTGAGAGGGCTTAGGAGACTCTATAGTTTAGTAATTATGAAGCCATCTCTTCTTTCTCTTGTTTGGTGGTACAGTTCAGGAAACATCTTATATATATATA
>NW_017321780.1:0-338 GCF_000935625.1 Nanorana parkeri
ATCTCACTGGTGACAAGTTTATGATTTTGTAATCTGTTACCCTGAGTTGTACAAGGAGATAAGTTTTCATGTATGTAAACTGGCAATTTAAAGCCTTAATCTAGCCATTTTTTTTGTAAATCAAGGAAGATAAAATTATGTCTGTTACCCTCATTGTGGAAATGTTTCCTCAATTTACTGTGCCTGTGGCACCAAGCCATGAAACAGAAATATCAGAATCAGGACAGTGATTGGACATAGAGCAGTTAAAACATTATCGGAAGTTGTAACCCTGTCCTGACAAAAAGTGAGGCCAAATCTCTCCTATAAGGACACAGACAACAATGGAAACTTGATAG
>NW_017321781.1:0-338 GCF_000935625.1 Nanorana parkeri
AAAATGAAAAAAGGGCCTCAGTCATGAAGGGGTTAAAACTAAATAAGGATGTTTATCCTGGTGTATTAGCTTCTGAATTAAACCTGATGCATTTTAACATGAACTGTTGTACATTTTATATGGCAAGCAGCAAATTTAATTTTTGACAAACATAATAGGACATATACAGTAAATATGAACTAACCATCAATTTATACCTGAATCATGTCAGGTGTGAAAATAAATAAGCCTTATATCTGGAGGAGGTAGTGGTGATGGGGCCCTTTAACAAATACTATTCAAATTTCAAAAATTATATACAGTAAGTCCCCTACATACAAACATTCAAGTAGCGAACT
>NW_017321782.1:0-338 GCF_000935625.1 Nanorana parkeri
GAGAGAGAGAGAGAGAGTGGGAGAGAAAGATAGATCAAGAGATGGAAGAGAGATAGAGACTGAGAGAAAGAGAGGCAGAAAGAGAGGTAGAGAAAGGGGAGCAGAGGGAGAGAGAGGAAAGAGACAGAGACTGAGAGAGAGACATGAGATAGAGGATAGAACGAAAAAGGGAGGGGAGAAAGAGAGGAAGACAGGGAGAGAGAAGAAGAGAAAATGAAGATTGAGAAAGAGAGGAAGACAGAAAGAGAAGAGTGAGAGAGAAAGGAAGAGAGAAAGAGGAAGGGAGAGAGAAAGGAAGAGAGAGGAAGAGAGAAAGGGGAAGAAGAAGAAGAAGAAGA
>NW_017321783.1:0-338 GCF_000935625.1 Nanorana parkeri
ACTAAACGAATTTTTTGGCAGTGCACATGTCTACTTAAAACTTCAGTCATGTTTTTTTTAATTGTCTGTTCTAAAGGTTCATTCACAGGGGTGTGCACATCCATACAACATGCATACCAATGCAGAGACTTGCTCCCGTGAGAAACAAGTGCTGCGTGCAATTGTGTGCAGCCGTCTGTACCTCCCTATGGCAGAACGGGGCTGCATGTGGTTAAACGCAGACCTGTACCTGCACATGCAGACAGTGTGCGTCCAAGTGTAGGCACCCAGACACACATGGATGTGCGGGACCTGGTCTGTGTGTAACCCTATGTGGGTACCTGTCCTCCCATAGAGAG
>NW_017321784.1:0-337 GCF_000935625.1 Nanorana parkeri
CTCCCTGGAGGGATCAAATCCCGTTTGATCAGGGTGTATGACTCTCCCCAGGTGAGGTACAAGTCGGGTGTAAAGAATTTTGGCAAAGAGTTTGCTGTCCACGTTGAGAAGGGATATTGGCCGGTAGCTCGGGCAGAGTGAAGGGTCTCTACCCACCTTGGGTAGGACGGTGATGTGTGACCTAAGAGACTCCGGGGGTGAAACTCGGTCATTGTAGATAGAGTTAAGTGTGGCTAGAAACGGCGTGGATAGAATAGGGAGGAAGCGTTTATAATATGTCAAATAGTAATCAGCGGAGGCATCCTCTATGTCCAATGGGATCGAGGATTTGGCACCT
>NW_017321785.1:0-337 GCF_000935625.1 Nanorana parkeri
AAAAACTGCAGCATGCCCTATTTTTTCTGCCCTGGAACGCACCAAAACGCATGCAAACGCCTTGGAACGCACTGAAAGCCTATTTTAGGCTAAAAAATAACGTTTTTTTTCTTTAAGAAAAATGTTCTGCACTACATATGCAGAAACTCATGCAGATCTGGTCCAGATTTGTTGTGAACAAGCCCTACGAGATGTATAGGTGGCTTATGTTTATTTTTTAGATTCTTAATTTAGCAGGGAGTACATGGGGAACTTAAAGGTTAAGTGAAAAATCAGGTAGAGTAGAGGAAAGAGGGGTATGAGGCAGGCACAAATAAAAGGAAAAAAAGAGGTGTGC
>NW_017321786.1:0-337 GCF_000935625.1 Nanorana parkeri
GAACTATGGGGAAAAGCCCTGACCTAATAGTTCTCCTTTAACTGCCTATTTTGTTTTTTAACTGTTTGACAGGAGTTATGCTTTAAAATCGTATCAGTAATGGCAGCTCCCGCATTTCTGTCTACATAGGTTCCTTTTAAATGCAAAAACCAAACGGTTTCAAAGCATTCTCCTGTCTTTTAATTAGAGCAGACCTGTTTTTATCCATTAATACCCTAACACATAAAATTATAGATTTACTGACATCGTACAAGCACACATATATACACAGATTGCCTCGCTTAAGCCGTCCTTGCATTCGAGAATGAAGAGTTTCCTTCACACTTGACCTCCTCTA
>NW_017321787.1:0-337 GCF_000935625.1 Nanorana parkeri
GAGGTTATTTTATTATTTAATTTCTGAGTTTAGTATCGCTTTAAATTTAGGAGTTTTGTTAGCAGACTCCTCATGTACCATGAGTCAGCAAACATGACTCTCAGAGGAGTCCATTCTCCTAAAACGTTAGCAAAAACTGGAGCATGCCGAGAGTGAGAGGGATTATACTAGGCCGCCTTAAAGGTTTGGTTGCCAGTGTCCAATCTCCTGCAGGCAGGAGCAGAGTCTCAAAATTACTTCACCTTGTGTCCCTTAATGAGTGATTGAAAAGCACACTGTTCAAGTAAAACATACTGCACACCTCTTAAGGTGGCCATACACTGTACAACCATCGCAA
>NW_017321788.1:0-337 GCF_000935625.1 Nanorana parkeri
AAAAAAAAAAAAAGGTTTTTGGATGATGTCCCTCTTAAATGCCTATGCTGTCTAAAGCCTTTAGCATAGAGGTCTCACATTTCTTTTGCTAACCAGAATCCACATACTCAAAGATATCCTACAAAACTCGCAGGTACTAAAGATGGTGCCTAAAAGAGAATATTTTTTATTTACAGCGGTGGCATAACCATTGCATTTGTGGACCAATGTCTATGGCCGTGGGGTCAGGGCCAGCACCAATTCTCAAACTGCTCAATTTTTCTAGTTTTCTTTCCCTTCTTCAAGCCACTTCTGGACATTCTGGGGGAATTTATCAAAACTGGAGCAGACAAAATCT
>NW_017321789.1:0-337 GCF_000935625.1 Nanorana parkeri
CAAAAACAACCACCACCCCCATCACTGAAAAACCAAACCACCATTTCAACCAATCAACAAAACACTGTCACGATGCATCTTCTTGTCTTTAAATGAAAAGAATCTGAAACAAAAAAACCCCATTAATACCAATAACATGCAACACATATATTACAAGGGCCTGTTCAGAACCAATACCTCCAATGCCTAAAGCACCAGATCCTCTGCGCCTCCTCCAGCCCCAATTTTTTAACATCACATTGTCCAAGGAAATACAACCGCCCACGGACCATAGCCACACAATCTCTTACACTCACAACCTCATTCTTAAAAACCAAAATATTCCTCACATCCCACA
>NW_017321789.1:1964-2248 GCF_000935625.1 Nanorana parkeri
ACCATCACTTCCCGGGGACTTCCCCTTACTCATACCCCTCACACACCTTTCCACCTCCTCCTTCGCCACATCCACCCCCAACAATTCACCATCCTCCCTACCCAAACACCTCTCGATCCCATCCAAAACCTCCTTCCCCACCCCCACATCAACACGCTTCTCTGCATACAACTCAGAATAAAAATTACACACTTCATCCTTTATTTCACCATTCCCACTCACCTCCCTCCCTTCCCTATCAAGCACACTCAACATATCCTCCTTCCCTCCAAACACTTTCTTAA
>NW_017321789.1:3974-4180 GCF_000935625.1 Nanorana parkeri
ACCCAAAACTTGCGCCTCCCATTAAAGGTGCCAAAAATATTTGTCATTTTGGATCCAGCTGAAACAACCTCGCAGTACCTCTGCAAAAATGCCCTAATCTCCTCGTCTCGCACAAAAGGGTTGTACATGTGGACCATTACAGCAACCCGTTGTTTGGATTCACTACCCACAAAGGTAACCCCCTCAAGAGCAGGGTCACCCACCTT
>NW_017321790.1:0-337 GCF_000935625.1 Nanorana parkeri
ATTATAATCGATTATGTCAATTAGTTGTTGCAGCCCTAATGCCATGCTTTGGCGCGTCGTCCTGTACCTCATTGCAGGGAGCCCAGGGATGCAAACTGACCCCTAAGCATGGATCTGCTTCTGCTTGGATCAAGAACGTACCGGAGTATGGTCAGGTGCCTTAAGCTAACCATACACTGATAGATTTTCAAACAAAAAATGTGGTCAGAACATTCAATAATGGTATCAGAGACATGCTAAATGTTGTTCAAAATTGTGTTTGATTGAGGGCTTGTTCACACCAAGCGCGGAGCAGTTCTAGAGCAGAGCAGGTGCAGACCGGATCAAAACTGCGTCC
>NW_017321791.1:0-337 GCF_000935625.1 Nanorana parkeri
AATCCCTGTGAGGAGGAGGATTGGCTGATCCAAAATCCAGTCATTTTCTTTCCCCCTCGTCCATTCACAGCCCTCGCTTTCTATTGAGGTCATGTGATCGAATGCCTCGGGTTCGGGGTTGGAGTTTTCTCCGGGGGTAATGGTAATATTTGGGTCCGCGGTACCGCTGGAAAAGTCCCCCGTGGTCCTGGTGGGGGAATTGTTTCATGTAAATCGGCGGCAGCCAAACATCGGGCCGCTCCAGCTGTGCTGACACTACAAATCCCATGATGCATCTGTCTCCGGGTGTCATGCCTGTGGCTGTGGGAATCTTGCAATGCCTCCTGGGATTTGTAGT
>NW_017321792.1:0-337 GCF_000935625.1 Nanorana parkeri
CACAATGCCAGGCTGGGGCACACAATGCCAGGCTGCGGCACGCAATGCCAGGCTGCGGCATGCAATGCCAGGCTGCGGCACACAATGCCAGTCTGCGGCACACACAGCGAGCAGAGTACTGTCCTGTATTATAAAGGGAATGTTCTGCAGAGACAGAGCAATCATTCTGCCACTTTACAGATCACTGGTTTGGCCTCATCTGGAGTATGCGGTCCAGTTTTGGTCACCAGTCTACAGAAAGGATCTCCTGGAGCTGGAGAGAGTCCAGGGAAGGGCAACTAAACTAATAAAGGGACTGGAGGACCAAAGCTATGAGACAAGGAGGAGGGGGAGGGGA
>NW_017321793.1:0-337 GCF_000935625.1 Nanorana parkeri
GGGGCATTTTGACAAGTACAAGTACTTGTCAAAATGCTAGCCCGATTCCAATGCTAGCATCGGTATCGGGACATCCCTATCCAGAACATAAACACAGAACTGGCGGCTAAAACTAGATCAAAGCCCAACATTCACCTGGCCCAACACCCTTCCATAACCTCTGAACACCTCTACGATAACAAACATCTCAACAAACAAGGGGTGAGTCACCTGGCAAGAGAATTTAAAAACATTGTACTGAACAGAACCCAAATCCCCGAACCCAGCACAAACCAAACCCAAACTAACACAACAAAAACAACCACAAGACGACCTCAAACCGCACCAATAAACCAAA
>NW_017321794.1:0-337 GCF_000935625.1 Nanorana parkeri
ACACTTAGGTGGAAGGTCAACATTTGATCATACACACAACTCCTGACAATGGTTTGATATTGCACAATTATAGAACATTTTCACAAAATTCGTTTTATCCCCCCCTTTGTAAACAAATTATATACTTTCCAAATGAATCAAATAGTGAAAAATGTATTAATTACAATAAAAATAAGAAATAAAAAATCCAGACACTCGAGATACAGGATCATCACAACGAATGTAGCATGTTCTGAATCTTTTTCATTTTATATATTTTTATATATATTCATTTTTTATATATACTCGTTTTTATTAAATGTCTTTTAAACATGCACCCACGATCTGAAAGCAGTTC
>NW_017321795.1:0-337 GCF_000935625.1 Nanorana parkeri
CTGCAGCGCCGTAAGGCGGCCGCCTGACTTGCCTTGCGGTATCGCCGGGCCTGCACTGGGGGTCCCCGGTTCAGATCCCAGCCATCAACCATCGGCATGGAGTTTGTATGTTCTCCTCTGTGCTGGAGTGGGCTTCCAGTCCCGAAGACATGCTGAGAGGTTAGCTGACTCTAGTATGCATGAATGATAGGGACCTTGGAGTGTAAGATCCATAAAGGGCAAGAAGTGATACAGTATGTAAAGTGCTGTGTACATCGTATAAATGCCTATAAGAAGTGATCAGGATGGATGAGTTTGATTGTTTTCGGTGGAATTGTAGCCTGTGTGTTACAAAGAA
>NW_017321796.1:0-337 GCF_000935625.1 Nanorana parkeri
GGAACAGAAACTAAAAACTCGCTCAGTCATGAAGGGGTTAAGAAAGTGACCTAAAATCATGATTTTGTATTTGCTTTAGAAAAAATGTGACCTGTCCCTTTAAGAAAAAGTATCGGTAATTGGTATCGGTGAATACTTGAAAAAAAAAAAAAAGTATCGGTACTCGTACTCGGTCTTAAAAAAGTGGTATCGGTGCATCCCTAATGTAATCCCAAAAGTGAAAACTCCCGATCCTCAGAGGTGGTGGCTGCATTCGTTTTCTTTTCTCCTGGAGATCCGGCCACTTTTCAACTTTGTTTACCAGGCCAAGCTGTCCAGCAAAAGTGGTAGATAGAGG
>NW_017321797.1:0-337 GCF_000935625.1 Nanorana parkeri
CCCCCCCCATTATCAACATGCTAATGCAATGTTTAAATAAAACCTGTTTTACCTGGGTAGCCGACATCACCACTGGGTCTCTGTGCCTCTCAATGTACAGAAGAGGAATCTGTACAACTGTGCACGACTAGAAGGAAGGTCGGAGTTCACATTTATCCTGTTTCAATTCCCCCCCCCACCCCCTCCCAAACTCCAGCCCTCTAGCTGTGGTGGAACTACAAATGCCACCATGCATCTGTCTCTGCGATTCATGGTCTGTGGCTCTAAGAACCTTGCCTCATTGGATTTGTAGTTCCACAACATCTGGGAGGGACGGAGTTTGCCCAACCCTGCTCTA
>NW_017321798.1:0-337 GCF_000935625.1 Nanorana parkeri
GCTTCCTGATTGGCCGGGAAGCCGACTCCATGCTCCCTCATGACTTGTGAGTTCTATTGAACCATTCTACCAATCCATTAGTTTGGGGGGTGGTACACTGAGGTTCACAGGTGAGTCATTTTCAACAACCAACATGGCTCTGGTTACTTTTGACATGAAAGGGGTTCCTTGATCTTAAAAACTGTTCACAATTCGAACCTAGGCTGATTCTGGATATCCCTTTGACCAAAGGAAATACCAGATGTTGGGAGAGCAGTGTCGATTGGGCAAATCCAGCCCAGCAAATGTACCATATGTACCGTATTTTTCGCTCTATAAGACGCACTTTTTCCCCCCC
>NW_017321799.1:0-337 GCF_000935625.1 Nanorana parkeri
CTACCGTGGAGGTCCTTTTCTTCAACCTATCACCTAAGTCTTTAAACTTGCTTTTTAGGACACTCCTCCAATTTTTTCATTGGTGCCGATGTGTACAATGACAGCTGATTCATGCCCAACCACATCCAGTAACCTTTCCATCCGCTCTGCAATGTGTTGAACACCACCCCTCTCACCACTCCACTCAATTGCTCTGCCTTTGCTATTGCTCTGTTCCGATCACCGCACAGCACACCCCACTTGTGGATTCACTACTCAGATTGCAAACCTCTTTTCCTACATACCGAGTGTCCCCATGTCCTTTGCAGTGACCTTAAAGTGAATCATTTGGCACCAA
>NW_017321800.1:0-337 GCF_000935625.1 Nanorana parkeri
TAAAAAGAAGCAAAGCCAAGGTGAATCAAAAAACTAGAATTGAATTACTCGAAGACAAATGCAAGAAGGACATACCCAACCAACAAAAAAACAACACCCGCATGATCACCAAATTTGGCTCTGGTTGGGAGAAACTAAGAGGTATCATGAACAGACACTGGCACATTCTGGAATTATGCCCAAGTCTGGCCAAAATTGTAGGTCCCAGACCCCTCCTAACGGCACGACGAGCCCAAAATCTAAGCGCCAATCTAGTAAGTTCAGAATACAGACCCAAATTCTTATCCCACGGACCTAATAAACCCAAGGGGATGTTCCCCTGCGGCAAATGTAGAAT
>NW_017321801.1:0-337 GCF_000935625.1 Nanorana parkeri
AGTCATGTATCAGTGTCCCCCCTCCCTCCTCTGAGTCATGTGTCTGTGCCTCCTCCTGGTTTTCACCTTTTGCTGTCTCATATTGTCTTTCTAGGCCTGCCGTTGTTGCAGCAGTTGGGGGTGGGGCCTGCGAAGCGTCTCTTCCACCACGTCATATATCTGGCTCCCGGAGATTATCACCGATTCCATTCCCCCACCGACTGGAGCGTCCAGCACCGCCGGCACTTCCCAGGTCAGGTGACCGCCGCTGACTCCTCCCACTCCCTAACACAGCACACGGACGCTCCTATTTCCTATCCGTCCTCCCTTCAGTCTTCTATCTGACCTCCGTCCTCCC
>NW_017321802.1:0-337 GCF_000935625.1 Nanorana parkeri
GAAGGTGGCACTAGTGAAGGTAGTAGAGTCAATACAGGTGACATAAGAGCACCCAATTTGGCTACACTATCTGCAAGTGCATTTCCTGTAGAAATATCGTCCCTACCAGAGGTATGTACTCTGCAATGAATAATTGATAATTGCGATGGTAACTGAAGGGCTGACAGCAAGTCATCAACTAAAGTAGAATGTGAGATTGATTTGCCATCAGCAGCCATGAAACCACGCCTTTGCCAGATGACCCCAAAATCATGAACAGATTCAAAAGCATACTTTGAATCAGTATAAATGTTAATTTCCTGATTTAAAAACAGTATATGTGCTCCTAGTCAGTGCT
>NW_017321803.1:0-337 GCF_000935625.1 Nanorana parkeri
AATTGTATGAAACAGAACTGTTTTGATAAAGATCAGAGACTGCTCTTTTCTAGGTCCATAATGGTTCTGATAATCAAGTCTATTCTTGTCTTGTTTAGGGTTTATGCACACAGGGCGGCTGAGCCCGTACAATGTAAATTTCAGTATAATTTCCCCCACCAGGGAACCGCAGGTGCTGCAAATAGCCTCCCATAGAAGGCAAATGCTGTACGCGGGTATACACAGCGTACAGCCGTAAATCTCTGGCATGGCTGTACACACATACCGATGTACACTGAGTGGCCAGATTATTATACGGGGCTACGGTAGTCCCAATATTCAAAAAGGGGGCAAGGTG
>NW_017321804.1:0-337 GCF_000935625.1 Nanorana parkeri
CCCCCACCTTTAATGATGCCTACATTCGCTTGCTTCCCAAAAAAAACAAAGACCCACTCCACCCAGGCTCTTACCGCCCGATATCACTTCTGAATCTAGATGCCAAGTTGCTGTCAAAAATCTTAGCAAACAGGCTGGCTGCCGTGCTCCCGAAACTTATCTCCTCTGACCAGGTAGGATTTGTATCAGGAAGGGCCGCAGTATCTAATGTGCGCAATATTCTTCTAGCTCTCGAAAGCCGTAGATTGCACAAACCTTCTTCCCCATCTTTGGCACTATTGGCCTTAGATGCGGAAAAAGCTTTTGACAATGTGAACTGGAAATGGTTATATGCTGT
>NW_017321805.1:0-337 GCF_000935625.1 Nanorana parkeri
CCTCCAGGTGCACAAACACTAGCACACTCACCAGATAATTATGACCACCCAGTGGTCTTCAAACGCTCTGCAAAATTCCCCAGACATCCCCTCTCCTGCCCCCACCCCTCCCTCATCCTTCTCCTTCCTTCTCTCTTTCTTACTCATTCCTTCTGATCTTTTCTTTTTCAGCCTCCTCTTTCACCCTTCCTATACCTCTATTATATCTCATCATAAGCGTATCTTAAGATGTATGGCAGCCCACCTTGATGGCGAGGCTTACTCTGAGCTCACGAATGGGAGACTTCTGCCACCAACTTGATGCTGGACCCCAGCCCCTCATAGGCTACCTCTCATA
>NW_017321806.1:0-337 GCF_000935625.1 Nanorana parkeri
TTTTAAAGGGGAATCAGCGGGGGGCACACAGGGGGGGCAAGGAATAAGCTGGGGGGGGGGCGATTGCCCCCCTGTAGAGACGCCTATGTTCCTAAATCCATGCTGGTTATCAGTTATTATGCCCTGATCCCGGACAAATTCCACTAAGTAGTCCTTAATAATTCCCTCTAACAGTTTGTTAGAGGGAATGTTCATTGCCCTTGCTGATGCAAAGTTCTACTGGCGGCTATTTGGTGTGTGGGTGCTCCTATTTTGTTCTGTTTGATTGCCGTTGAATTAAGAAATGGCCTCCCCAGGCAGGTCATTTCAGGACAAGCCCAGCGCCCTGCTGCACGAT
>NW_017321807.1:0-337 GCF_000935625.1 Nanorana parkeri
CGATCTGTTCCCTGTGTCCTTCAATGAATGGGAGAGAAATACAGTTTCTAGGTCACCTGCCCTCTAGTGGATTATCTATAGGGATATATGGGAAAATGTCACCTCAACCTGCGACACTGCAAACATGTACAAGAATTTGTTTGTAGTTTTTGAACGTATTCTTCAATTAAAAAAAAAAAAAAGAAAAATGCTATTTTGACTCTTGCTTTAAAAATGTAAAGACCAATAGGTGGATTTTACTGTAATTCAATGTCTTAGTTGCAGAAATGTTACTTTCTAGTGTAAGTGTACATTTGTTCTATTACAGGTGAAACTCGAATAATTAGAATATCGTGCA
>NW_017321808.1:0-337 GCF_000935625.1 Nanorana parkeri
AACCAGTACATAAGAAACGTAAAAGAGAGAGAGAAGGGTTAGCCATTCCTCCTCTAATTGATCACGATCCCAGTTCCCAAAATAGAAGACCCCCAAAACACTTAACCCGTCCTAATATACCCCTCTTACAACGGTATCATCCCTTAATGGAACAAGAGGAGGTCAATCAGGAATCCCCGTTTGGACCTAATGATTTAACCCCCAAAACACAGGTTTTTCCGGAACATACCCGCCACAATCCCCCCTACAAAGACACATTTTTAAGGAGACACATGAGTCATCCACCCCAGAGAGGAAGGCGCCCTCCCTGGACATACAGAGACCAAACGGGATGGGA
>NW_017321809.1:0-337 GCF_000935625.1 Nanorana parkeri
CCCCCCCCCGGCCGCCTCTCTCCTTGCTGGCCGCCTCCCTCCCAGACATGGTTTTCGGGGGTCTCCCGCTCTTCTAGGGGACCCAGAACCACGCGAAGGATGGATGAGCTGGGAGCAGAGCAGGACATTCTCCGCTCTGTTCCGTGTAAACACTGAAAGTGGAGAGCTGTACTCGCAGCCTTCCCATCTGAGCTGTCACAGGAGAGACAGCACAGTACTGTGCTCAAACTCCTGTATTTGAGGTGACAGGTTCATTAAAGAGAACCTGTCTCGTCCAAATGCCATCACACAGGGGTTTGTTAGCTCATGTGTGATAGCAATAAAGTTAAGTGAAAAA
>NW_017321810.1:0-337 GCF_000935625.1 Nanorana parkeri
CCTGGCCTTGGGGCAGCAGAAAGAGTAAATCCGGCCCTGACCGGTTTATAGCTGGATTTTGACTCCACATTTGTATTAAGTTTTTTCTCTCCTCCTATCAATACCTGAGAACTTCAGATCTGGTTACACCAAACTCTACCACAAACTGACCTCCTTTTCCTAGTCACAGCAACAAAACTTCAGGAATGAGAGGAAATGCTGAAATTAAATGGGTTAGGGGTGAAACAGACTATTTCCCATTCATTTATTCATGTCCCCTGATAAAAGAAATCACCCATCAATCATGGTGACCAGTAATGTAGATCCATCATCAGTCATGGTGTCCAGTGATGTAGAT
>NW_017321811.1:0-337 GCF_000935625.1 Nanorana parkeri
TGCATGTTTATATGCTCGTGTCTCATGCTGGACTGTAATTGCATGCTCCGACACTGCGGTGATCCCCATGTCTGCCTGTCTTTTATGTTACCTGTATTCAAATCTTAATCAACTCTTATTATTATTTTTATTTAAATGGCCCCCCCTCTCCCCACCTTAGCGTGTGTGTATCTCTAAAAACGCCTCTCCCCACCTTTAGCGTGTGTGTATCTCTAAAAACGGCCCCCCCTCTCCCCAGCTTAGCGTGTGTGTATCTCTAAAAACGGCCCCCTCTCCCTCTGCAGCTGCTTTAAAAAAACGTACCTTTACAGTCCAGCAGTTGTGCTCCTCTCCTGCC
>NW_017321812.1:0-336 GCF_000935625.1 Nanorana parkeri
AAAAAAAAAGCAAAATAAAGTGTCCATCGATGTGATCCAAAGGTCAATCACGTCGTCCAGCGATGTAGATCCTCATTAATCATAATGAATGATGCCTGCCAACTCGCTGAAAAAAAAGTCCTGCTGCCTGCCAACCCATCCAATGCTGCCGAACACCCACCGCAAAATAAAAGCACTGGGCCGAATGTAAACAAATGAGAAGCGTGAGTCATGGCTCACTCCACCCATTTGTTTACATGCCCTTTGAGGCCAGAAAGCTGGCAATTAAAATAAATAGGCGGAGCAAGTCATGACTTGCTCTGCCCATTTGTTTACATTCGGCCCAGAGCTGTCATT
>NW_017321813.1:0-336 GCF_000935625.1 Nanorana parkeri
AAATTTCGCTATGGGGCCCTGTGATTTCTAGTTACGCCCCTTATTAACGCGTTTTACAGTCAACGGTGAAAAGCATTTGCAGAAGCTGCGAAGGAAACTTTTTGGATAAAAAATGACCAATGGGGGAGCGCAGGCAGATGAATGGCCCGGGAGGAGGGACGACCACTCGCAGATCGTTGTCCGGCATGGCGGAATGTGTGACCCCCTCGCACTTTGTATTTCAGGTGGACGGGGAGAAGAAGCAGGTGACGGTGGAGGCCGGGATACTGCTGAGCGAGCTGAATGAGGTCCTGACCAAGAATGGATTGGCCTTGTCCAAGTGAGTGTCACCTCCAT
>NW_017321814.1:0-336 GCF_000935625.1 Nanorana parkeri
GTAATTCTATATAGATTTCAGCTAAAGAGATGAAGTGAAAAAAATAAAAAAAATAATATAGCAATGCTGCTTTAGATATGTGGATAGGTATTAATTAATTATCAATTAAAGGAAGATTGAATACAAATTGTGAAACTATGAACATAATAGTCTGTGAACAATGGAATAGAGGGAAGTATATGGACAAAAACAAATCCTGGTTTAATCAAAGAATGCAATAAGATATGTAAACGTGAAATCAGGGCAGCTAAGATAAAAGCATATTGCCACAGCCTGTAAGAAGAACCCCCGGAAATTCTTACAATAAATAAACAGTAAAAGGTAAGAAAAGAGCAG
>NW_017321815.1:0-336 GCF_000935625.1 Nanorana parkeri
ATCCAGTGCGTTCTGGCCACAATCAGGCCGAAACGCACTGTGGCTGGTGTGATATAGCCCTTATACAACTACAGGCAAAAACACCTATTCATTGTGTATTATCTGACAGCCACATAGAAGTGTCCAGATCTATGTGATGGTAGGAGGGGGTCCCAGCACTGACTCACATCCTGTATAAGTGGTGCCCCTAACTCTAAGGGCTTGTTCACACCATTTTCTGATCCATATCTGGAGCAGATCTGCAGACGCTGCGGGATGCGTGCAGCGCATTTGTGACGTGTTTTTACCGCGTTCCGGACATGTTCCAGTTTTTTTTTGGGGGGGGGGAGGGTGTTA
>NW_017321816.1:0-336 GCF_000935625.1 Nanorana parkeri
CAGGAATCTTGTCTGGGACCCCGATAATAAATAAAATTGAACAGAAGGGTGATGGTGATGATGGTGATGATGATGATGATGATGATGATTCGGTTGCACTTGACACTGAGCCATCAGAGCAGCTGCCAATCAAGATGGGTTACTTAGAAGTTACCTTGGAAGATGACTGCTCCACTAGGTGTGGTTCCCCTGCAGACACTGCTCTAGTTAAGAATGACAATATGGGTAAAATTCTGGAAAAGAGTAACCTTTTTGGGAAATATGATGCGTTACAAAACTGTAATAATCCAGCTTATATGGCTAACACAAATGGTGCGTCTATGGTGAGAAATAATG
>NW_017321817.1:0-336 GCF_000935625.1 Nanorana parkeri
TCTAATGACTCTGTGCTGGCCCAGCATCTCTTCACCTCCCTTCATAATGTTTTATACCTGCCAGGGGAGAAGCAAAGGGGAATACTATAATGTGTCACTTGCATGACAGGTCTGAGTCTACTGGGGTTGCTGACACGACATCCAAGTACCCAGCAGCAGTCTCAGAGCTTTTTGATGTCTACACAAGGGGAGCTTTTCGAAGTAAATAACATGTATAAACTAATTTGAATGCACATATAATCCTGTGGGAAGGTTTTTGTTGAAATTAATAGTCTGGTAACAGGTTCTCTTGAATGTGTCAGAGATATGCTGGCAGTGTGGCCTATAGCAGCCAGA
>NW_017321818.1:0-336 GCF_000935625.1 Nanorana parkeri
CCCAGACTTATGTGACCCCGCCCACCTCCTATACTACCCCTGCCCACCTGTAGTGACCCCGCCCACCTCCTATACTATCCTCCTAGTCTTATGTGACTCCGCCCACCTCCCCCTCCAGGGTCACACAGCAGGATTTGGCTCCATTCCGCTCCGGAATTTCTCGGGATTTGATGAAAAATCTCCTCAGCCGTAAACTGGGAACCGCGTACCAGATCATCGACCACCGGCTGTACCGCGAGGAGGAGTGCATGTTCCCGGCACGGTGAGTCACCGCCCCGGGGGGACCTCCATCCCACCGTCCTCCCCTCCAGTCTTCTATCTGACCTCCATCCCTCC
>NW_017321819.1:0-336 GCF_000935625.1 Nanorana parkeri
CCAGAGCGAGAGGCGGGTCTCTAATCAGGCGGCTGTTTGCTAGGTCCTCGTGGCCGAGACCTCAGTGAGTGGCTGCATAATTTTTCCTGCTGAATTGTGCTTGGCCACTTATTGCGGGGCCATCTTGAATACTTATTGGTCCCTGGACAAGATCACCTGCCCCCCCACTTCCAGACCCGTATCCACCTCCAACACCTTCCCCCAAAAGATAGTAAAAAAATACAAATATATGTATACACACACACACACACACACATACTGTATGTGTATATATTATATATATTTATTTTGGGGGTGCACTAGTATCGGTGCGGATCCTGAGTATTTGGGTGAGTA
>NW_017321820.1:0-336 GCF_000935625.1 Nanorana parkeri
ACAGCGGTTTTGAGTGCGATGGGTTCATGGACTGTATCCTGGTCTAGGAGCAACCCGGCTCCTAGGATCAGGTGCATATAACTGTTATTTTCCTCCCTAGACCAAAATGAGCACTTTGCCTTTGCAGTGCGGGAGTAGTCCCACTACAAGGGTTAATAATCAATTTCCCCGAAGTTCTTCTTTAAGATGGCGATATAAAAATTAGTTCTAGGCCTTTACATTTTTAAGCTGAATTTCACCCTTTCCTTCAGTCTTACACATTTCTACCGGCTCCTCTCCTGAACTGAAATTACTTACTGCGAGCTTCTCACAATGTGCATTAGAAGCTGCAGCAAT
>NW_017321821.1:0-336 GCF_000935625.1 Nanorana parkeri
GTCGTCCAGCAACACGGGTACCGTCGGATCTGTAAGCAGGATCCAGCAGAGCCTGTATCCAGTTAGGCACGGGGATGGTGTCAGTCTGCAAGAAGGAGAAGAGTGCCGGCAGGTCGTCCGGAGAAAACAGCCGAAAGGATACGTCCACTTTCTGGACAATAAGGTGGAACGGATAGCCCCATTTGTAGGTAGCCCCGCACTCGCGAATCTTATCCAGCAGGGGACGGAGAAGGCGTCTCATAAGCAATGTATTCCTGGAGACATCTGGATAGAGGTGGATCTGGGCCCCGTCAAAGTCCAAGGTGCCCTTTCGCCAGGCCTGGGTCATGATCTCCT
>NW_017321822.1:0-336 GCF_000935625.1 Nanorana parkeri
ATTAGCTCGAGGTTCTAAGATGGCTGCGTAAGCCGCGAGCTCCGTACCACGGCGAGCTTCTACCTCTCACCCCTCCTGCAGTAGCGACACTCAAGGAACTCCCCGACCCTCAATCCAGGCCTCGGTCTGCTCCAGTCTGCCCAAATGACCAGGGGGAAGCAAAAGCAAAAGGACCGATCAAAGAAGGGTTTGCGGCAGGCGCCGGCGGCACCAAAGACAGAGCCAGCTCGGATGGAACAAGCTGACATGTCTGCAACACAAGAGGAGGCAGACGAAGTGGAGCCGACCTTCTCACCATCAGTCTTGGCGGAGGGGGGGTCCTCGGAACAGAGATCA
>NW_017321823.1:0-336 GCF_000935625.1 Nanorana parkeri
AAATTCTGCCGGGGTATGTAAACTTATGAGCACAAGTGTATACAGTATATAATCAGCATTTAACCCGGGCTTCTAAACAAGAGAAAAAAGAATGTTCTAGTGCTTAGCTTTTGGATGAACTACATGAATATTTTTACAACATTCTGATGGAATTAGACCCTAATGAATATATGATTTACTGCATGCTAACAAGCAGGATATGACTCACTATTTTTAGACTTACATATGGGACAGATATGAATTCTTTAGGGGTTTTTTTTCTTAGTGAGTAGAGACTGTTCTCAAAGTGAATGTTCACTGATCTTGCTATATAAGGTGAAGTTGTATTCACTTCAA
>NW_017321824.1:0-336 GCF_000935625.1 Nanorana parkeri
AAGTTTTACTTGCTTAGAAGAACATTACATGTATGAATATGTCATTGTGAAGAAAAAAAACGTATGTGTATCACAGATATGCATGCACATAGAGAGTAGCATTGCACTACCCTGCCATGTATAGCTCAAAAGACAAATTATATAAGTATATCAGTATATGCTGTTGTATGTCCAACAGGAGGAACAAAGATCTTGCTATTGTTACTGCTCAGTTTTGCACAACTGTGCCCGTGGTTCCTAAAAAAGAATAATATTATGCCTATTTAATGCGGGTTCTATGAGTGCAGTTAGGCATAGGTGTAAAGGAAATATTATAGATAACAATCACATCCTTAT
>NW_017321825.1:0-336 GCF_000935625.1 Nanorana parkeri
TGGTAAGAAGAAGAAATTCAGGACCCTCGATCAATACGAGACAACAAAAATTCAGGAATGCCCGATAATTAATTTATCATCCAGAATTATTTCTGATAGCGAAAGCCAAGTCCTTAGTAAGGGACTTTCATTTTGCCCCTCACCACAGTTCAATGATTTTCAATTTGAAATTGATACTTTTAAATTAGAACGTTCCCTGAAATTAAAGCAGCACTTTGGTCATCTAACAAATGTTAAAGATCCGGATCCATTGATATCTAAATTTAAAAAGAGAAGTTCATTTATACCACCTGGACAGTTTACATCTATTGAAACTTATATCAAAACAGTCAGACA
>NW_017321826.1:0-336 GCF_000935625.1 Nanorana parkeri
AGAAACTAAAAACAAGCTCAGTCATGAAGGGGTTAAGGGTTCTTACACCGTTTTGGATTATGTAGTTGTGTTGATTATTATTTGTGCCGATTTTGTACCGATTTTTTCTAGCTAAAACACACCTTTATAAATGCATTTTCCATATGTTCGTCAGTGCATCAGAGCAATGCACTAATGAACTCTGTTAGAACAGTGTGGATTATAAAGTTTGTACCAACATTGGGACATTTTTTAGCTGGAGTGCCCCCTTACAAATGTAGTTTCCGCATGTCTGTAATTACATTTAGTTCTCAGAACACTGCATTAGTGAACTCTGTAAGAACTAACACAAATGTA
>NW_017321827.1:0-336 GCF_000935625.1 Nanorana parkeri
GAAAGAGCAGCACATTGATTAGTCATCAGCTCTGCTCACTCTGCTCTTTTCTACTGTTTGCATATTGCTGGTCAGCACATGTGCATTGCAGGAAGTCTGGATAGGCTTCTAGTGCTGGTACACCTTCTCCCAGTCTCCCAGAGGTTGTGGATGCTGATATCAGAACAGGGTCAGGTACTCATACCAGTGGAATACACTGGAATACAATAATTTTAAGTTAGCTTTAAATGTGAAGAGAGACTCCATGTAGTAAAACATGAAAGCACAGTTCTTAATGTCAGGCAACAGCAATGTGCTTTGCAGTGGCGTAACCAGAGTTATGGGCGCCCGGGGCAG
>NW_017321828.1:0-336 GCF_000935625.1 Nanorana parkeri
GTCCTAGGGTGCCGATTCCACTCATTTACAGTAAGAGTGCAGATCTGATCAATACATTCTCAAACAAGAGCATTCGATTGGTCACCTGGTTAATTATAGATTGATCTATACTGTACTTAGTCAGTTTCCTTACAACCTGCCCAACCAAGAAGAATTACCAAATATGTCTTTCCTGGCCAGAATATAACCTGATCACACTGATATATAAATAAAATAAAAAACTAAAAAGCCTATGGATTTCATTGAAAAAAAAATACATTATAGCCAAATGGACAGCAACAGACTCTTCAGTTGAAAATGCTGAGACCTACAGTGTTATACTGTGTCAGGAAGTAG
>NW_017321829.1:0-336 GCF_000935625.1 Nanorana parkeri
AAGGCAGGCGTCCCAATACTTTTGGCAGTATAGTGTATATTTACATGTCCCCATATGCCCAGCACTTCCAACATTTTGCTGTTGGTCCCCTGCACTTTCAGTTCATGGCCCTGTCATTCGACTCTCTTCTGCACCTCGGATGTTCACAAAGGTGCTGGCCCCAGTACTAGCCATGTTGCTTTTTCAGGGCTGGCCATTGAGGTGAAGGGCACCGTAGCCACGCCCTGCGGCCGCAATGCAATCACTAATGCAAGCACTATTTTGATTGCACCGCACCGGACAGCACTGCAGGCACAATGTGCCTTGCGATCCGGTGCGGGCGATCGCATTGCGGCC
>NW_017321830.1:0-336 GCF_000935625.1 Nanorana parkeri
TTTTTATTTCGGTTTCGTTTCGGTTTTGAAATTTCCATTTTCGGTGAACCTCTACTTTTAAGCTATAATTTGTTTATAACAACTGCTATTTTAAGGCATATAAATCAATGAAAGCTGAAAATAGCACCCACATGGTCCAAAATAGGCATGGTTATAGCAAATAAATCATCCAAACTTACACACATGTGTCTGCTTACAAAACCTAAACTAAGGGGTGGGTTCAGCTCTAGTGATGTTGATAATATGGTCTATAAATGCACTCTCTGACCCTCCATCATGACCAACCTCTTGCCACTCGGAAACCGGGATACAACAAAGACTTAAAATGCTCAATGC
>NW_017321831.1:0-336 GCF_000935625.1 Nanorana parkeri
GAGGAAATGCTTCCTCCTGCCTGCAGCAGACTGATGTCATCTTCTCAGCCCAGGCAGAGTCAGGAATGTCTTCATGCAGACCTGAATCTTTGTGAAGAATGAATGCAGTAATAAAAGTTAAACTGTAGCAATTATCATGAATACTCCCGGAAGGCGCACATGAGGAGGTTACATTGTTATTGTGAATACGGGACATTTATATTCTGTGTTGTGTATATAATGTCACTCTGATGATTTGCGGCCGGTACACTGACATGACACAAACATAGAAGATAATGGGATCCGCGCTCATTTCTTTTTTTTTTTTGCATAATAGATTTTTATTAAAGGTTTTTA
>NW_017321832.1:0-336 GCF_000935625.1 Nanorana parkeri
ACTGGGACCTCTTACTCACAGCAGGAAGTGTTTCATAGACGTCTACGGGGTCCAGTCCTCCGGGGCCGAGCCTCTTCTTCCGCTCCTCCTCCTCGTACTCCTTCAAGGCTTTCTCTATCCGCACCTTGGCCCTCTCCCTGACTCTGCCCTTGAAGGACTCCAGCTCGTCGTTGAATGCGTCCATATACTGCTGATCGGCGGTCTGGAATATAAAGAACATGGAGCAGAGGCGTCACAGCTCCTCGTAATACCAAAGGGGGCGCGTCACAGCGCTTCGTAATACCAAAGGGGGCCGCGTCGCAGCGCTTCGTAATACCAAAGGGGGCGCGTCACAGC
>NW_017321833.1:0-336 GCF_000935625.1 Nanorana parkeri
GGAATTTGAGAAAATGTTAAAAGAAAGATAAAGTCAGTAACTGAAAAAGACCAAGGGGTAATGCATGTATGGCCAAATAGGAAAAATACATTAACAAGTAGAAAATATTTAAATGACTACAAGATTTTTGGGTAAAAATAGTATATGACCTGTATGAATGTAAGATGGAAAGGGATAATGATGGTTTCCTGGAGAGGAGAGGGAATGGGAGGATGGGAGGAGGAGACGAGGTATATTTAGATGAAGTAGCAGGGAAAAAGGTAGTACACATAGGGTTTAAAATTTAGGTCATAAATAAGTAGTTAGGATAAATAATATAAGTAGGATCACTATATA
>NW_017321834.1:0-336 GCF_000935625.1 Nanorana parkeri
CGTTTTAGATACTCAGGGTTCGTTCCAGTCCAGCCGGTTCCGGCTCCTGTTCGGGACGATCCTGTTCCATCCGATCCAGCTCCTGTTCCTGTTGATGATGATCCATCCGACCCTGCTCCTGTTCCTGTCGATGATCCGTCCGATCCTGCTCCTGTTGCGGCCGATCCTGCTCCTGTTCCGGCCGATCCTGCTCCTATTCCGGTCGATGCCGATCCAGCTCCTGTTCAGGTCGATGCCGATCCAGCTCCTGTTCAGGTCGATGCCGATCCAGCTCCTGTTCACTTTGGAGGATACTGCATGTTCTGAAACCCCGTGTCAACCACAGTGGTGCTTGCC
>NW_017321835.1:0-336 GCF_000935625.1 Nanorana parkeri
ACATTTCAGGGGCCCCCGGCATTTCAGAGACCCAAATAGCTGCTCTCGTACAGTGTACGTGTGCAGTCATTTGGGCACTTTGTGGAGGGGATGTACAGTGCACGTCTCCCATCACTAAGGGGTTATAGAGATTTCCCATCACAGTAAGTGAGGGTAAATCTCCCCAACTGACAGCAATAAAACCTGACGGAGGTTCTAACCCTCTCACACTCCATCTAAAACAAAATGGAAAGGCTGCAGTTAGATTTTAAAGGATGGACTTCCTCAATGCACTGACGCCATATCACTCAGCCCCGTGAATATGCACTTCCTTGTGTCATCACTCTCACAGAGCCT
>NW_017321836.1:0-336 GCF_000935625.1 Nanorana parkeri
TAGAGACTTGCATGCTGCTATTGGAGTGGCGTGTAGCCTATAGCGCGTATTACACAACACGCACGTACGTAAATACATAAAAACGCGCCACAGTGGCGTGAAAATGTGCCATAGTGGCGTGTTTGCTTGATAAATACGATTTGGCGTGTTAAAACGCGCACGCAACACGTGCGTGCGCGTGTTGGGCTTAGTAAATGACCACCATAGTGTTGGTAATGCAATAAAGTCGCGGCCAATATTTGTTATTTACTTGCTCATCAGCTTTTTTTTTTAAATTCTTTTATTAACTGATCATATATGCGATACAAGCATGTTCAAAAGAGGCATAAGTAAACA
>NW_017321837.1:0-335 GCF_000935625.1 Nanorana parkeri
AGTTACTCGGAAAACGGGGCCATGCGCAGAGGTGCTTGGTGTCTTACAAAAACTTTATACTCACCCGAACTGTGATGCCGGCCTGCTCTTAGACATCTCCCTCCAGCCTGTTTCCGCCTCTACTCTGGTGGTGGAATGTCTCTCACATGTTCTATACACTGTACAGGACGTGATGACTCTCAGGACCTTAGGCCACTGGAGCGGGAGCGAGGCCGAAGAGACTGGTCTATGAGCAAGCCGGGATCGCGGTTCGGGTGAGTATAACTTTTTATTTTAGCTCCCTAGACAAAAAGAGCACTTAAACCTTGCAGTGCTGGGTGTAGCCCCACCACAAG
>NW_017321838.1:0-335 GCF_000935625.1 Nanorana parkeri
ATAAAAGTGCAACTCCAGCCAAGAAGCTTTTTTTTTTATTTTCTTTAGTTTTAAGCTGGCCATACACCTATAGATTATCTGCACATTATCTATAATCAGATGGACTAAGTGCAACAGCTTCCACCATCTACGCTAAACGGTGCGGATGGAGGAATCTCCCACTGGGCCAAGCTTCAGTATCTGGCTGTCAAAATACCTAGGGCTGCGGAAATTAACGATTAATTACACTATTAATCGTTAAAATTTTTGATCGATTAAAATTATTTTGATCGCTAATAAATACTCACCTCTCCTCCGGCTGCCGGGAGTCCCGTCGGAGATCCGGTGACGTCACG
>NW_017321839.1:0-335 GCF_000935625.1 Nanorana parkeri
TGCTGGCAGGACCCTCGTAGTGTGCGACCTCTGCTGGCAGGGGACAATTCATGGCAAGCACAACAGCCACTTGGCTTTGATGTACAACATGAAGCTCCACCCCTTCCTCAGTAGCCGCATCTCCCTCTTACTGGCCGACATTCCCCTGGTGTATCCATCACTATAATAGCTGCATCCAGTGAGATGGAGGAAAGGTTCAGGAGGGGACTCGGAGGTCTTTCTTCTTCTACATCCAGCAATGAGGAGGGTCATAGGGCCGGACAGAGTCCTCTGCAGCACTTACCAACACCCCCCAACATTAGAGTGTAAGCTCCTCTGTACAGAGACTGATGTGA
>NW_017321840.1:0-335 GCF_000935625.1 Nanorana parkeri
CAATCTTGTAATCAGTCAGTCAGCCTATTTAAATGGAGAAATGTCATCCCCGTTTGGTATCATCATGTGCATCACACTGAACATGGATCAGAGAAAGCAAAGGAGTGATTTGTCTGAGGAGATCGGAAAGAAAATTATACGCCAACGTGTCAAAGGTAAAGGATATAAGACCATCTCCAAGCAGCCTGATGGTCCTGTGACTGCAGCAAATATCATGAAGAAGTTTAAGGTACATAGGAGTGAAGTCAACCTCTTTGGACTTGGCCTCAGGGCCGGCGTTAGCGCAAGGCAACATGGGCAGTTGCCTGAGGGCGCCAGGGAACAGGGGCGGGCTC
>NW_017321841.1:0-335 GCF_000935625.1 Nanorana parkeri
CTGGCTGGTGAGTGTGCCTGGAAACTTTTTGCTGTTTTACGTTAGCACGTCTGTTACGTTGCGTGTGCGCACTAGCGCATGTTTCCCATTAATACAGAAAGCTGGGATCAGCGCATGCCCCGTAGCACGCAAACGTCCGGCGATAGCCTTACAAGGTGTCTTTGGCTAGCCTCCTGTGCTTCTCCATCTTGTCATGAGTAAGCAGCAAACCTGGGAAAGGTTTTCTGAAAGTTCATGTGCCTCATTTGCAGATCTCCACAGATGAGCATTGTCACTCCTATATCTCTAGTGGAGTTAGGATTAAAAAGGGAGATTAGTAAAGGCACTACCACTAC
>NW_017321842.1:0-335 GCF_000935625.1 Nanorana parkeri
GGTGTTATTGACACAACAATAATGAGCGATAAAAGGGACCTTTTCCTTTTGCAAATTGCATTTCAAGTATTTTTTTTACAGATGGGGAGGATCTGTAAAAAAAATCGATTTGATCACTCTAGTTGTTGAAACAATGTCGGAAAAATTTGAAATAGCATCTGACATTGTTAATTTACCACTTGTGTGTGGGAAATGAAGAAAATAAGCTTCATGAATTTGGCCCTAAAATGTTGTCTGACCAGTAGTCAGATGTGCGGTGCACTGTTCAGGTACTTTTTCGCCCTGCCGTACTGGCTATCAAAACACACAAAATACACATACAAAAATCACAGATT
>NW_017321843.1:0-335 GCF_000935625.1 Nanorana parkeri
TTTTTGGAGTTTTGCATGCAATGTGTCAGATTTGGCTTTTTATCCCCCACTTTTTTGTGTCATACCAATACAAACAAAAAGAAATTAACATGAGAATGCCTAAACATTCATAATTGCAACAATTTCTCCAACTCTCCCTAATCTCACATTATGCAGTTTGTCAGCTTTCCCTACAACATGTTACAATTAACTTACACCATGGCTGCTCTGTGACCCATTCTTTCACAGTGAAGGAGCTGTCTTACCCAAAAGGCCCCTTATGGGTTCCTAAGTAAGAGCTCAAAAGCCATAGAAGGGAATCTATCAAAACTGGAGCAGACAGAATCTGGAGCAGC
>NW_017321844.1:0-335 GCF_000935625.1 Nanorana parkeri
ATATTACGGAAAATTGTATACTTACCTATCGGTAATTTTCCGTATTCCTGACGCCTGGCGGCATACGATGGGGTTTGGCGATCACACATCCAGGGAGGGAATTCTGAGAGAGTTATTGGACCACATTCAGAACCAACTTCCCCTCAGACAGACCCTGTAATGGGCCAGGAACATAGACCAGGTTACCGCGTCTAATGTGCGGCTCCATCCGCCTGATCAGACACAACGCATGTGACCCGCAGACAGCTGCTTCCTAAACGCACCGGAAAGATGAACAGACCTCCATGTTCCTCCCGGCACGGGGGCCACATTTCCGGCAACAACCGAAACTACAA
>NW_017321845.1:0-335 GCF_000935625.1 Nanorana parkeri
TGTTGCCGGCATCTGTCAAAATGCCATTCTGCGGCGGGCGTTCGTTGCAAACGGACAGGTCGTCAGTTTTTTTATTATTTCTATTTTTTTAATTTTTTTTTAAATTTCGTCGAGTCGTTGCGGACACCGCTGGACTTCGTGATTGACACTGGATTACGTTGGTGGATCCATTTGTTTTAAATAAAAATAAAAGACTTCAAAAGTCTGGCCTCTTTTACAATTTTATTTAGCCCTTTAGTGAATGGGTAGGGGTACTTACTCATTATCAGGGGGCGGGCCGCATCTGGGTGCCCCTATTAAAGGGGTACCCTGATGTGAAAAAGCCCCCTGCCCGC
>NW_017321846.1:0-335 GCF_000935625.1 Nanorana parkeri
CCTGTGATCACTGCGATTTGACTATTTGATTCTGGTGAGTGTTGAACATTGTTTTTCCTTTGGGATTATATGATTTTCTAATGGGATTATATGATTACACATGTAAAAAAAAAAAAAAATGTTTCATCACTATTTGAACGGATCACAAGTTATCTTTGTCCTGTGAGGATTGGATGCAGTTTCATACTTTATATATATTTTATATGGACTTAAGTTATTTAATATTTTTTTATTTATTATTTACTATTTAAGAAAATAAATGTAAAAAAATGTAAACAAAAGAAAAAAACAACATGGAGTCCCCCTCCCAAACCATACCAGACCCTTTAGGTCTG
>NW_017321847.1:0-335 GCF_000935625.1 Nanorana parkeri
ATACCACCAGCTATAGAGGAATACAACAAATCCCAGCACTATGCATTATACTATAATGTATTTGTGCTGGATTTGTTGTATTCCTCTATAGCTGGTTGTAAATTATTGCGCTGTATAATGATTTTACAGCGCAAGGCAGAAAACCACCAGTATTCCAACACTGGAGCCCCTTTTTAAAAGATTATTTTTATCCGATTAATCGAACTTAATAATCGCCTAACTAATCGATTTCAAAATAATCATTAGCTGCAGCCCTACTTACTTGTACTAATGCGATCAAAATAGTGCTTGCAACATTTTTATTGCATCGCGCCCGAAAGCACTGCAGCTACAAT
>NW_017321848.1:0-335 GCF_000935625.1 Nanorana parkeri
AGAACATGGACGGCTTGGCACCTATTTAAGGGTACGGACACCTACTCCAATCTTACTCAATGATAATGCATCCACAGTATTCTGGATAAACGCACACATGCTCTCCCCATATACGTAGGCCCTCTCCCTTATAGAGGAATAGACGAGAGATAACCCTACGTCACACCCCTAACCCTTACCTCCTCCCAGAACTCCCCATCCTTTTCCATCCCCACCCCTATCCCACTCCCCACCCCCTCCCATCCTCAATGATCCCTCTGCACTATGCTTTCTCTTCTTCTGACTTTACAATACGAAATTTCCTTGGAATGCACCTGGACAACCTATCAGTTGAC
>NW_017321849.1:0-335 GCF_000935625.1 Nanorana parkeri
AAATAAAGGATATTATATTCCATGAATGGGAGCAGGTGGATCGAAAGACGAACCTGCGGAATCGTTTCTCTAAACTGTACCCTTTCAGAAAGGAAGAGGTAAAGTACCTAGAGGAGTCTCCTTTGGTGGATGCGGCCTTAATGAGGCTGGCACGGCATGTGATACTACCATTGGATGATGCGGTCTCTTTCCGAGACGTCTTGGACAGACGCATCGATCTTGATTTGAAAAAGATCTACCTGGCAGCAGGTGGGGGCTGTAAACCAGCCATGGCCCTGGCCGCTACGTCTAAGACTCTGGAGGTGTGGGCCGCCAATACGGAGTCGGCCGTAACT
>NW_017321850.1:0-335 GCF_000935625.1 Nanorana parkeri
TCTCTGCTTCATCAGCTTCTTTGAGGGTCCCAAGGTAACATTAGGGGTCTTAAAGACCCCTGATATCTCCATAAAGAGCACCTGTCATTGTTTTTTTGGCTATCCCATAGGGGGATTTTTAGCTCACAATGTGATAGCAATCAAGTTAAGTGTAAAAAACAAAAAAAAAAAGAATGAAAGTCTCATATAAAAAAAACACCCAAAAAAGTTTTAAGTCCCCCGCGTGCATGCTCTTATAAACATAAATACGTGTTTGGTGCGCCCACGTACGAAAACAATTATTACGCCACACATGTTCGGGGAGGGTGTTAACAGCGATATTTCCGTGTTTGCGG
>NW_017321851.1:0-335 GCF_000935625.1 Nanorana parkeri
CGTAGCCGTAGTCTACGGCTGTGCGTCTCCTCTGCGCACTAGTCTATAGCGTGTATTCTAAAGAAAATGGTCTATAAGTTGGTTTGATGCCTTCCAGGTGCATCAAACAAACTTACAGACCATTTTCTTTGGAAAGCAGCCACAGCCTGAGCGTTAAAGCCTGACCGCTGCCAAAAGCCACAGAGTGGGATCCTTACTCGGTGTGGACGCAGTGATCTTGACTGACTGTACCGCTCTCCATCCTGACTCGCTGTCACAGGAGGGTAAGCTCGGTTTATTGACTCACCGAGTCACTACATGTAATAAAAACTGTAGGCCGATTTTCTCACCTTCCA
>NW_017321852.1:0-335 GCF_000935625.1 Nanorana parkeri
ACCGCTGGTGCTGGTTGCAGCAGTCTGTGTCCCTTTCAATCACTGCTGTTCTCCCTCGCCTGTATTGGCAGAGGCTGTGGGGACACATACCACTGCAGTCGGCACCAATGGGGAGGAGAGACCGCTGTGACTGCATTCCCCACTGCCCTCCCCCCCACCCCCCATACCTCCGCTGCTGCCCCGATCCTCTTCTGCCCCCCTTGCCTCTGCTGCTGCCATGTTCCTTCTCTGCCGCCCCGTCCCTCCGTTGCCCACCTCATTCCTCCTCTGCCCCTCCTCCGTGCCTCTACTCCATCTAGAAGCTGGGAGCCATACCCAGCCTGCTATTGGATATT
>NW_017321853.1:0-335 GCF_000935625.1 Nanorana parkeri
AAGGAAACAACCCAGAGACCAAAGGCTCCCAGGATCGATTCCATCGCAAGCTGTAGATTTAAGGAGTAACTCCACTTTCCTAGACGAATATAGGATGTCCCCTCTCCCTCCCCCTGCTGCTCTTATCTGTCAATGATCGCTCCTTCTACTCCGTGGCTGCCAGTGTAATCTCTGTATGCAGCCCTCTGGTATAAAACTGTGCTTTTAAATGGCGAGCACTCGCTGGTTAACCGCACTGTCCAGTGAAAAGTGCTACTCACTGCATAGACCAGTGAGAAGCCCTAGTATATGCAGAGCTGTAATCCCATGTACAGAGTAAAGATATTGCACCGGCA
>NW_017321854.1:0-335 GCF_000935625.1 Nanorana parkeri
CACACAGGTACCAGAAAGATTTGGGCCAAGGGTGTTGGTGTGGTCTGCACAGTGTAACACCTCACAGACTGTGCCGGCCTTAGGGGTGTGCGAGCTGTGCGGCCGCACAGGGCGCCATGGCAACAAGGGCGCCGTGCGGCCGACACAGCTCCTCCTGGGACATAGAAGTAAGAGATCGCCACCGTTGGTGGTATGGTTTATTCTGCTGCTATATTATGTGGACACGGGGGACTCTGGGGTTAATGAAGAGAGGGGATCTCCCGATATACGCCCCGGTATTGATATTTCTAATGATGAAGGGAATAATGGAGAAACACATTGAATAATAAGGGGAA
>NW_017321855.1:0-335 GCF_000935625.1 Nanorana parkeri
TAAACAAGTCCCAAATACAGTTACTATCTGATGGTCAAGCCCTATAAAGTAAAGAAAAATCTTCCTTTACCCGCTCTATAAATTCAGGAGCAGTGCAGCATCGTTGCCACACAATCACTGGAAGTAGTGCAGATACTGTACATTTATAATTAAGTGCTACAACATATTTTTTTGATGGGAGGCCAGAGTTCAACTTTAAAATGGCCAAAGTAGGGTCAGAGGAACAAAACAACTCTCCTTCAGAAGAAGATACTAAATAATTAGGACCAGAATTATTGCAGAGCCGGTTATTTCAAGAGACTGCAGTACTCAGCTCTGGAATAGTATTTTAAAGT
>NW_017321856.1:0-335 GCF_000935625.1 Nanorana parkeri
AACCTGCTGCAGCAAAACTGACATTTCTAAAGAAAAATAAAATGACATTTATTTTTTATAGTGTGCAGTTCCACCTCCCAAACAATGCCAGACCCTTTAGGTTTGGTAGGAATGTCAGGAGGGACCCCATTTATAAGCGTGGGGATCCCCCAAAAGTCATACCAGACCCTTAAGGCTTGTTAGGAGTATTTAGGAGGGACAAGGTGTAAAAAAAAGAAAAGAAAAAAGTGTGTGGGATTCCCCCTCAAAATCATACCAGACCTTTAATCTCTGGTAGGAATTTTAATCTAAAATTCCTTACCAGACCCTTGATCCGAGCATAGGCCTGGCAGGGC
>NW_017321857.1:0-335 GCF_000935625.1 Nanorana parkeri
CGTCGCTAGAGTGTTCGGGTTTCGCTTGAAGAGAAGGTGGCGATCCTACTTGAGTTGCAAACCCCTGAAGGTACAAGCCTTCCGAATGCTTAAGACCCCTTCTTCAGGCTCATTGTGAAAGCTTGCATCTTTAACCAGTTGTGGGATGCTACGCACGTCCCCCAAAAACCTCCATAGAAATACACGGGGCTTATGTACTATGCCATGTCCTTCTTCCCCGCTGCCTGGCATTGATCTTAGATCTGCATTTGATGTCAGTTAAAGCAACTCCTTAAAGGAGGACTACGAGGTCACTGCTTTTCCCCATAGTTCTCCTCAGGGTAACGGGAGGACAC
>NW_017321858.1:0-335 GCF_000935625.1 Nanorana parkeri
TAGGAACAATTTTCACAAAGTACTGAAACATCATGGAAGCTATAAAAATGTAAAAGACAACTTTAACAAAATATTTTTTAATAGGTTTTTACTAATTCTAGCAAATGTTGCCCACTTCTTGTACGAGTCATTGAGAATGGTTGCGTTACTAGCACAAAAAATAACATACAGTAAGATATACACATATATATATATGAGAAACAGGGATGTAGAAAGGCAACAGATAACATTAGAACAATCTGCTGTGATTTCTACAAATGAAACAAGTGTGTTTCCACTTTTGCAGTCAAGTTTGAGAAACCCCCATCCACACAGCACACTGAAAATATAAATAA
>NW_017321859.1:0-335 GCF_000935625.1 Nanorana parkeri
AGAAAGGCACTGCAGACACAAAACATGTGTTACATAAAATAAACAGCACTGTGAAAGTCCATGTGACAGGTGCATACTCAATGAAGATTAATCCATCTTGTAACAGTTCTAAAAAGCTTCAAAAAGTTAAATCTCTCCACCATGAATCAAAGTGCTCTACTGCTCAAACACCTCTCCCCAGCACACTAGGACTCACCAAACAACAATGCTTCTCTTTTTACAGATTAGTGTATAGTGCTACAGCTTATACAAATGACTTCCATCTAACATGACTTCTGGTCCTGTCACTCCTCGCTTGTGGAACTCCCCATATGGTAAACAGAAAAGGAAGGAAA
>NW_017321860.1:0-335 GCF_000935625.1 Nanorana parkeri
AATCACTTAGAATGGATGCTGCTCCTTGATGTTTAAACGTTCTATTTTCATGCAGAATCAACTGATCCCCTGACCCCTGGCCTTGATATCCTGTTTTAGGATTACTCCTTCTCTTGCAAGGTCCTATGGAACCCCCTTGTGTGTGCTAGAAAGCTGTGTGTGTCTCCACTAAAACACAAGCACAGCAAGGCAAGCCAATGCCCTGCTCCCTGCTCCTCCTTCCTCCCTCCAAGCTAGTAGATGGACAGCTATTGGAGACTGTGCTGTCCCTTATCATTTTGTATTGGACAAGACATTAAGGCCTCGTTCACACCAGATGCAGTGCGTTCCGGCCC
>NW_017321861.1:0-335 GCF_000935625.1 Nanorana parkeri
ACCCCCATCAGACCTACTCCTGGCCCCCCTTCATATGCCACGACCAATCACATTCAGGAGAAATTTCTGCTTTATCTCCACCTCAAAGTCATCATTCAGATTTGGGTGGTTATTGATGGATATTGGTGGATATTGATAGATATTGGTGGATATTGGTGGTTATTGATGGATATTGGTGGTTATTGATGGATATTGATCATCTGAGATGGGAGATTGGATGCAGATTGTAGGACTCACCTGCTTGTGTCATGCAGATCCGCGCTGCGTCCTGTCAGGTACAATGTGAAGAGTCGTGTATACTGCGCTCCCTTATATACCCCAATAGAGGGACATGA
>NW_017321862.1:0-335 GCF_000935625.1 Nanorana parkeri
TCCAGCGCGTTACTAAGCCCAGAGTCCAGCGTGTTACTAAGTCCCAAGTCCAGCGCGTTACTAAGCCCCGAGTCCAGCGTGTTACTAAGTCCCGAGTCCAGCGCACAGGGCAGCCTTCAGAAATTTTGGGGCCCCTTACACAACTTTAGGCCTGGGCCCCCACCCCCCAGGCTTTTTTACCCGGCTGTCCCGTCGAGTCCGCCCACCGGTCGTCCCTCCAGGTCCTTCAATGCACTTTTATTTTAGCACTGTTACAACTTAATATATGAAGTTGAAATTAGGGCTTCTGCGAATGATTAATTTAAAAATTGATTAGTTAGCCGATTATTAAGTTC
>NW_017321863.1:0-335 GCF_000935625.1 Nanorana parkeri
ATCCAAATCAAGACAAGATGGTAAGGAGGGCCCTGCCCGTGGATACCAGAGGTAGGGGGCTGAAATGTGTCAAGCAATAGATCACGCCATTACAATAGGCAGACCCTACAACTTAGCAGCGAGCGCGCTGGAACGTCATATCGCCACATTTACAGAACAGGTAGTAATAAACTGGGGGGGGAAAAAAGGTAGCCAAGATCTTTGCAACATGACAGTCCGGGGCAACTAATATTCACAGCACCCTATACAGTATTATTATTCTTTTTTTTTTATGTTTGTTTTTTCAGAAGATATCAGGTTAATGCTTTTTTTTTTTTTAAAAGTGTGAGAACGAA
>NW_017321864.1:0-335 GCF_000935625.1 Nanorana parkeri
GGAAATCCAACACATTTCACCCAAAATGTATCTACATCTGAGGATGTGTTTACATTGTAACAATATTGAAGTAGAACTATGGCATCCCATTAAACAAAAACGTGTGTTGCAGCACTTTATAATGATGTATCTGCACAACTTTCTCTTTGTGCCTTCTTCAAATTCATTGTCACCCTGCAAGTGAATTCCACCTAATTCAGCGTCCTGTACTGAGGTGGCAATGATGCTGCACTGTTCTTGAATCCTTTGAAGTGTGGTCCCTATCTCTAATCATTGAGAGCCTCCATTTTGGAGCATATATAGTCAGGGCCGGATTTCCCACAAGGCCAACCAAG
>NW_017321865.1:0-335 GCF_000935625.1 Nanorana parkeri
CCAGTAGGGAGAGCTGCCTTAGTGCATTGGGATCCCAGTAGTGATCCCATTGGTATCTCATAGAAGTGTAAAGAAGCCATAAAAGACACAATTCATCCCAAACTGGGAAACTGAGATACACACTGGGTACAGGAGCAGCACAGTAAAGTCTCGGGTGCACATATACACTTTTATATCATGTAGCCTCATGACTGGTCCTCTTTAATGGGGAAGAAAAACAGTTATTGATCAGTTTCTTTTCCTGAAAACCTTCACGCTCATAAGGTATTCTAAAGCTTTAAAGGAGAACTATGTGGTCAGTGCTTTTCTCCATAGTTCTCTTAAGGGTCACGGGA
>NW_017321866.1:0-335 GCF_000935625.1 Nanorana parkeri
AAACAGTCTGGTCTGGAGATGATGTGGTGTGACTGGGCCCTTAGGGTAGGACATCTCTCTCTGTGCCAAGAACTACCAGCATCAGTCTCCTTGTACTGAGTGCTGAACAGAGGATGCAGGGGGCATATGTGCTTGTTTCTTTAACATTATCCTTATCTCTTAAGCTCTGATATTATCATATTTTATTTTATTTTTTTGTAGTAAATTGTCTTTGTCTTTCTCTCTGCATTTTCAATATTGGAAGGAGCACCATATTTATTTTTTCCACTGATTTTTATATTTTTTATAACTACCATTTTTTTTTTTTTAAATCAGATAGTTTTTATTGATTGATT
>NW_017321867.1:0-335 GCF_000935625.1 Nanorana parkeri
CCAGGCTCCTCCTCTGCAGAGAGACCACTGCTTCCACACAGGTCTGGTACAAGGAACCCTCTGTATACTCCCAGGTGGAGGTCTGGGGGGGGTTGTTGGTTCTCTGTGGATAGGAAGCCCGGCTGATGACATTGTGCAGTCACATGACTCTCTTTCTTGCAGACGATTGGTGAGCTCTTCCAGGCGCTGTATGAGATGGGCTTCAATGAGTCCCAGGTCCAGGCTGCGGTCAGAGCCGGATGTTTCAAGGTGGAAGAGGCGGCAGAGTGGTCAGTGATATGTCTCTGCTCCCCTCCCCCTACCATGACCTCCGCTCCCCTCCCCCTACAATGACC
>NW_017321868.1:0-335 GCF_000935625.1 Nanorana parkeri
AAAAATAAAAAGGTGATTAAAAAGTAAAAAATAAGAAAAAAAATTTAAAAAATAAATAAGTAAAAAAGATAAAAGAAAAAAATTATAAAAAATAAAAAAAGTAATAGATAACATAAATAAAAATTTTAAAAAGTAAATAAAATTTTAAAAAATTACAAAAGTGAGGGGAGGGGGCGCATTGAGGAACCTGACCCTGGGGCAGCAGAGAGAGTAAATCCGGCCCTGGGTCTATTTGTACATTGTCAAATTATAAACCAGTCAAGGGCCAGGTTATAACTTAATATATCATTACAAAATGACATGTAGCCACACACACACACACACACACACACACA
>NW_017321869.1:0-335 GCF_000935625.1 Nanorana parkeri
AAGGTGAGCCATATATGTAACATTTCTTCCCACTCTCATGCCCTCTAAATTCCCCCTCTGTACACAATGCCCGCTGTCATACCTCCAAACTTCTCTACTGTGCATATTGCTCATTGTCATACTGTCTGCACTCCTATCCGGCACACACTGCCCCATCATACCCTTCAAACTCCACTCCTGCACACACTGACTACTGCCCTCATTATACTGCCCAATGTTTGTATTTCTCTGCTGCACATATTTCACCCCTATAATGTCAAGTATTCAATTTTTTAAAAATGGTAATTGTGTTATTATTATTATTATTTTTATTATTATTATACAGGATTTATATA
>NW_017321870.1:0-335 GCF_000935625.1 Nanorana parkeri
ACATATATACATACAGACAGTATCTCACATAGGACATGTATAACATACCAACAAATAAACGTAACATGAAAAAAATTGACTCTAGGATCATACAGTTAGTATTATTTGGAATGCTAGTAGCACACACTGGTGTGCATTGGTGTCAACTAATCTATTTAAGGATACGCTAGTGTATTTTTGGCATAAGGCATCTCTAGAAAATATGCTATTGATCTATTAAAGATATTTAGTTTCTTTGAGAGTATTAGGGGGTATTATCTAGGTAGAGGTAGTCATATGGGAATCCTGAACAGGGGTTTTAGAGGTAGACTGGTATGTTTTTTAGCTTTTTTAGC
>NW_017321871.1:0-335 GCF_000935625.1 Nanorana parkeri
CTTCTCTCTTCAGTTTGTTCAGTTAAGTATTGAAAATGAAAAATAGACGCCGATTGGTTGCCATGTACTGCTGCTCCAGTTCCGATAAATCCCCCTCACAGTGCTTTAGGAAACTAAATCTCATCATTTGATTTTAGATCTACTTTGTGATTTACATACCTAGATATAATGTATGTGTATTTCAAGAGGTATTGTGTGGAACTGTGATTAGGAAACATCATGGCTCACTATGGATGAAGTTGATATGCTAACCAGTAAATAGGTAACTGAGCCTCAAAGGTTTTTTTTAAACTTCCGCATTTTGCGCTCTATAAGGCGCACCGGACCATAGGACG
>NW_017321872.1:0-335 GCF_000935625.1 Nanorana parkeri
ATCACTTGCCCCTCCATTTTAGATTGTAAGCTCTCACGAGCTGGGTCCTGCTAACACTCTTGTATTGTAACTGTAATGTCTCTCTTTACTTTGCAGAGCGCCATGCAAACTGTTTCCGCAATATTTATTGTGTCTAAGAATAATATTGGCGTTGGGACTGTATTGGGCAAAATAATATATGTATGTCTCTTTTAGGCTGCTAAAAAAGCAGGAATGCCAGAGGATGTTGCTAAAAAAGTTCTGGCCACCATATCTTCACCAGAGGTTAAGAACAAACTCAAGGAGACCACTGAGAGTGCTTTAAAGTATGGGGTAAGCTTGCGTAATGGCTGTCA
>NW_017321873.1:0-334 GCF_000935625.1 Nanorana parkeri
ATGCAGGCAGCTCTCCTGCTACCTGACTTAAATATCATGGATAGTGTAATACATTCAAAACAGAACGGTCATAGTATCAAATGGGACCCCCAAAGGGCTTTCATGTACAGGAATCACTTTCAGGCAGGGAAAACAGTAGAGTGGGACCTGTCTGCTAGCTCACTCTTGAAGACACATTCCAAGCCCTACTGAAATCAGAAGGTCAAAAGGAGCAAGGAAAGAGACCAGAAAAGAAAGAGAAAACCAGATGATGAGAAAGTATGGAGGAAAGTACAAAAGGAAGGCAAGGGAAAGTGGGCCCAAAGGGGAACAGGAGGGAAAGGAATGGACAACG
>NW_017321874.1:0-334 GCF_000935625.1 Nanorana parkeri
CAAGTCAAAAAGAAGCAGTAATGGGGTGGCACGCTATTTAGTCACAGTATTACAGCATACCATGGTTAATACAAAATAGTAGGTATCAGCAAATAAAAAAAATAGAAGTACTTCCCCTTTAAGAAGTCAGAGTCCAGAGGTAAGGAAGGAATCCTTGACAATGTTACAGCAATACGAGTGGCTATTTCCGATTGATAGCAGCCAACTCTATTACAATCACCAAGAGTGAATACTTGCTGTTAGTAGGGGTTTTCAGAATGTGAGGGATCCTCTCAGTCAGCGGTTCCTTAGTTTCCAGCAGCAGGGAGCAGGCTGTCAGCTGGCGTTCACAAGT
>NW_017321875.1:0-334 GCF_000935625.1 Nanorana parkeri
ATATGTTTCCAACTACTGAGAACAGGCAGGGCTGGGCCTATAGGCACCAAGGCAAAGAGACTCCATTATCTTTGCAGGTACGGCCATTACTGTTACATCGAATGTGCCCCAAATTTGAAACATGCTGTGCTGTCATGCATGTACACTGCCGGCACAATGAAGCAACACATGCGACGCATGCTGTCTCTGTTACTGCATGCATTACTACAACACACAAATCTAACTGGGCCCTCGAAGAATATCTGTGATCCCCACAGCACCAACATTCCAACTGTCACTTCCCCGTCAGCAGCTTCTTAAAGGAGAACTATGAGGGGGGAGGGGCTTGTCACTC
>NW_017321876.1:0-334 GCF_000935625.1 Nanorana parkeri
TGTGTGTCTCAGGGCCTGGGGTCAGATAGCGGTGGTCATACATGTGGAGTCGGTCATACGTGTGTCTCAGGTTAGTCACCTTTGAGGTCTGGGCTTCCTCTACGAGTTTGACGATCTGGCACAGCGTGGTGTCGGCGCCGACGTGAGTGGCGGATATCAGTACCGAGCCGTTCTGGTTTATGGAGCCGGCGATGACGCTGCTTCCCGGCTTCTTATTAACCGGCATGGCCTCCCCTACAGGAAACGCATGACAGAGGTCACCCCAACAACTGCCCCGCTCTAATTACCCCCACCACTCCCCCTCTATTATCAGATCCCTCTTATTACCCCCGGC
>NW_017321877.1:0-334 GCF_000935625.1 Nanorana parkeri
GAGGAGTGTAATGCCATCTGTGTAAGATTTTTTGCTGAGATTCTCAATGTGAAATGCATCCAGAGGCATTGAAAGGCCATTGTATAGTTTGATGTAGTGTGGCCACCTTTTCTTCAAGAGAAACCCGAACACTTGAGCACCGTGCTGCAATTTTTTGGGGAGAATATACAGGAAAAAGCGGGGAGAGAAAGCCAGGAGAGAGAGTGAGGGGAGAGAGCCAGGAGAGACAGCCAGGAGAGAGAGGAAGAAGAGACAAGCAGGAGAGAGAGCAAGAAGAGACAGCCAGGAGAGAGAGCTAGGAGAGAGAGAGAGAGAGGAGAGACAGCCAGGAGAG
>NW_017321878.1:0-334 GCF_000935625.1 Nanorana parkeri
ACTCTTCCAGAACCTTCCGTCTACTACTGTCCCAACACGCCCTAGTAGACTGTTGGCGTGAAATAAACCCGACCTCCAGAGAATATACCTTTTACTCGAACCCACACGACACATCTTCCAGAATTGATCATTTCTTTACCTCACACGCCACGTTGCCCTCGGTTACGGGAGCCATTATCCAACCCTTCTCCTGGACAGACCATCAAGGAGTTATAATTTACATGTCCTCTTTTTGGTCAGAAACAGTCGACCGCACATGGTCTCTGAATGACTCCCTGTTAACGGATGATAACGTGTGCTCAACCCTACAAACAGCCCTCACAGAATACACAAC
>NW_017321879.1:0-334 GCF_000935625.1 Nanorana parkeri
TCACCTGATCGTTAACTTAGGTGACAGCTGCCATTTGTAAAAAACAATTTAGGGATTTCTGTTGCAGGAAACCGCAGGTTCCTGACGCAGAAATCCCTAATTGCACCCAAAAAAAAGATGTGAATACTCTTCTACTCCCCCCCACACGAAAAAAAAATACAACCCCTGTACATGTATATACACACGCACAACCCCAGTCCGTGCCCCCCCAGCCCAGACCTTACCAATCAATTCTTCACAATCCTTTCGGCCAGCGTTCACTGAAAGAGCGCTGGCCGCAAGGATCCTAGTGCCGGTGCAGATTCAGCTACACGGTCTGCATCTGACAGAGATG
>NW_017321880.1:0-334 GCF_000935625.1 Nanorana parkeri
ACTTTCAGCACACTTTAGGAGTCACTTTAAAAGGTCATTTTTTTTTTAAAGTGACTTTAACACAATCTGTTCCTTTTCAGGAAGGGCCATTTCAGCCCTTTTTCTTTTCTTCTTTTTCTTTTAGCGTACAACGTTTGGTGCAATTTCTGTTAAATTTTTATGCATTTATGAGAGCTTTTATAGCCAATAATTATTGTAATGTTTACAATTTTACATCCAATGCAAACTTATATAAACACTGACTTCTCCCAGAATACCCACTGGGTGTACATCATTACATGTGACCAGAGCTTGTCAGCTTAAAGGAGAACTATGAGATGAGTGATTTCCACTC
>NW_017321881.1:0-334 GCF_000935625.1 Nanorana parkeri
AGAATAAATGTCAGTCAAAGTACCGCAGCACTGAATACTGACAAATGGTCTGGGCAGGAAGGGGGTTTAATATCCCGGTCAGCAAGTGGTTAAAATGTGAAATACAAAAAGGAATTAATATACTAAATTCTATTAAATACTTTCAGTACTCTATATTTTTCACAGTTGTGGTACTAAGTAAATAAGACCTGTAAATGTCACATGTTGCGATTAGTTTAAAAAAAATATCTGTTTTTTGGGGGTGGAGCTTGCTAATGGCGGACGTGTCTGTCCCTAGATCCGCTGCATAGAAGCCGGGCATCGCCATAGAAGTGCCTCAGACCGCCTTGCTGCA
>NW_017321882.1:0-235 GCF_000935625.1 Nanorana parkeri
TTTAGTACTTAAGGATGCTTACAGACATTAGATCGCCTTTGCTGCATCTGACCACTTATGGCAAGATTGTAAACAGTCATATCAACAACTATTCTCTTACTTTTGCAGCCATCTTCTGGTTGAACTTTCTGAAGGAAGAGCCGATCATTAAAGTATAATTAAACTGTTTGTTTTTCTTTTTTGTTTTTTTTGCATATATCTACTAATAGCAAGCAGCAGATATATGCAAAAACAT
>NW_017321882.1:1829-2163 GCF_000935625.1 Nanorana parkeri
AACTGATCAAAGGACACAGACTAGAAGCTGATTATGAGGTGAAGGTGGGAACTACAGCAAGATGTTGGGTGGGGGGGGGCAATAGTGATTTATAAGAGAAGACTGATCTAAACCTGCACATAGACAGCTCACGTTTCAGTTGATTCCGGCTAATTTGTGTGAAATCGGGGCTGTGGCTGGCCCTACAAGCACCACCTGATTTAGAAATAATTGACTGAGCTGGGTGGAAAATTATCCCCCAAACAATGACTGCAGCCTTTTAGATGCAGTCACTGCTGCTCCAATACACCACTAGCTTGCAGTGGCTATTCCTTCATCCACACTACTTGGCAAT
>NW_017321883.1:0-334 GCF_000935625.1 Nanorana parkeri
CTCCATTTGGGTGCACCTCTAATTACACACTTTTTTTTTCTAAAGATATTGTAATATTATATTTATTAAAGAGGTGCACCAAAATGAAAATTGTGTACTGAAAATTTTAAAAAATGATTTCTTTCCCAACCTTTTTAGGAATATTTTATTTTATATAAGATCACGGATATTTCCCTTTTAAAATAGTAAGAGAGATGCAGAACACAGAGTACATAATCTCTTTCTGCAGCACGTTATAAATGAACAGGAAACCTTCATACTGAGTGTTCCTGTTCATTCATACTTGGAGATATTATGTTTACTATATACACAATCATGAATGAACAGGAAGTGA
>NW_017321884.1:0-334 GCF_000935625.1 Nanorana parkeri
AGCTGAAGGGGACTTGTCCCAAGAATGATGGAGCTCAGTCCAAATTCCTCGAATGTAGTTCTGTAAAGTGCAGCCGGAACTCAGACTGCAAGGCGTGGGAGAAATGCTGCCCCTCCGGAGACGGACAGTCATGTGTGAACGCCCTAACAGGTGACAAAGGGGGTTCCAAATATGAAAGTATAGGCTCAGTTTCTAATCTAGAACAATATATCCCAAGCCCATATATCTTGCCATAGTATAAGGATGTTGCTGACATTTGTCTTCTCTGAAGCCTCCACAATCTATTATATTGGCAATGGAGACTGTGCAAACAAAATGCTGGATGGGCATTGGG
>NW_017321885.1:0-334 GCF_000935625.1 Nanorana parkeri
TCCCCCAAGCCGTGCCAGACGGACTCTTGGGGGGAACACTAGTGGGGGAAAGTGTACAGACAGGCAACTAGAATGGCATCCGAAGAGGCCCTTGGATGATACAGTCATTATAAATGCACATATGAGGCAACGGGGACCCCACCGACCACTAGGGCAACAGCAAGTTATATCAGATTCAGAGTACCGGGAAGGCCCCCTATAGGGATCCTCCCCACTTGACTCCCTGATACAGGCAAGGAACATGCATAAACATTAGCAAACAATAGTGGTGCACCGCGCAGGAGTGGCTAGATGGGGCGACCATCAAGGGCCCCCAACCGGCAGGTGAAACAGC
>NW_017321886.1:0-334 GCF_000935625.1 Nanorana parkeri
GGACTGGATTATGGGGTCTAAAGGGCCCTTGGATGGCGGCGTCCCAGTTACCGGTCTTCTTACCTCGGCCGCCGGGGTTTCCTGTGTCGGTGGGAGCGCCATGGTTGCTAGGCTGCAGCTATGGCGCCATGTGAGTACGAGGGGAGGCGGAGGCTCGGGGCGTCCTGTTGTCAGGGCAACAGGGAGTGATTTAGCCAGCGTGGCGGAGGTGCTTTCTCCTCCTCTTCCGATCTGCGGTCTGCTGCTCAGTACACTGACGAGGGAGCTGCTGGTGGTCGAGTCATTCTGTCTCCGCAGGTTAGCTTTTTCTTCTTGTGCTCTTACTGTATGGCTG
>NW_017321887.1:0-334 GCF_000935625.1 Nanorana parkeri
CTATAGATTCTGCATTGTATGTGCCACGTCCGGGCCGTGGGTTGCCGTGGCATTCACACACTCTATGTCTCTCTTGTTACAGTGGACGTGATAGAATGAGAGCGGCAGAGTTTGTGCTGACAGAGCAGATGAAGTCACATGATCAATCCACGCGTGGCCACCGGCCAATGGCGGCTCTCCGGTAACATCGGATGTGCAAATAAAATGATTAAATCTGACTGACGATTCTTATTTCATTCAGGGTACCCAGATCCCACCCCCTTGTACTCCTGGCCAATCACGACATCCAGCGTTGTCCACGACAACTCGACAAAACAATAAAAAAATCAATAGA
>NW_017321888.1:0-334 GCF_000935625.1 Nanorana parkeri
TCGGTACTCGGCCTTAAAGTGGTATCGGTGCATCCCTAGTTATAAATATCCAAAAATTGGAAAATACCACAGAGCACCATTAAATCCATTTTTAACAATTGGAAAGAATATGGCACCACAACAAATTTGCCAAGAGAGGGCCACCCACCAAAACTCACAGACCAGCCAAGGAAGGCACTAATCAGAGAGAGAACAAAGAGACCAAAGGTAACTCTCAGGGAGCTGCAAAGCTGGCGCTAAATACAGGGAAATTCTTGTGGGAAACCTGTCCAAGACTTGAGACTAGGACGGAAGTTCACCTTCCAGCAGGACAATGACCCTAAGCATACTGCTA
>NW_017321889.1:0-334 GCF_000935625.1 Nanorana parkeri
AATTAGGGCAGTCACTGCCGCCTGGTGTTCCTTTTTTAGGCACGCAGCCGCAGCTAAGAACTCCCCTCTCATCACGCACTTGTGAGCTTCCCATGGGGACATAGGAGAGTGTCCAATGTATCATTAAGCTTGAAGTATGCAGACAGGCTCGAATGAAAGTGCTTCAAGAGAACGGGGTCACCCAAGACGGAGGGGTTGAGTCACCACAATTTAGTACGGAAATCTCGACCCGCTAAAACACTTACTACAGGGTTGTGGTCAGACAGGAACACAGGCTCAATTGAGGAGCTATGTAGGAAAGACAGGTCTGGCTGGGAGAGAAATAAGTAATCAA
>NW_017321890.1:0-334 GCF_000935625.1 Nanorana parkeri
AGTCTCTGTACAGAGGAGCTTACACTCTAATGTCCCCTCGCAGTCACACGTGACGATACTTGTATGTATATGTGTACAGATGGTCTGACACGTCTCATATCCTCATCATGCGTGTTGTGGAATCCTCTGGCAGTGGGTCCCCCCGGTATGCACACATGGGGGGAGGGGGGAGGGGTTCTCTGACCCGGAAACGTGTTGTGATAAAGTAATTGAACGTATTTTGGATACATTTGTATCTCTCGGTGTTACAATCTCACATTCATGCAGCGACGCTCGGCCGTCCATATTAAAATGAAGGTTCGTGTAGCGACGCTCGGCCGTCCATTATAAGGTA
>NW_017321891.1:0-334 GCF_000935625.1 Nanorana parkeri
TTCCACTAACTCCTCCCACACAATTATTACCTTATGTATCATTCGCCCCTCCCACTAGATTGTAAGCTCTCAGGACCAGGAACCTCCTATATTGAATTGTATGTTGGTGTTATATATATATTAGGGATGCACCGATACCAGGTGCCGATACTTTTCCAGGACCAGATTAGAGAAGAATTCAGACGTTAGGAGGCGTCTGTCGTGTACGGAGCTCCCGGGATTTGTATATATATAGTCGGGATGCATTGATACCAGTATTGCGAGTACTCGCAGATACAAGAACTGATACATTGTTGTTTGTCATGTGACAGTTTTTCTACAACAATACAGACTA
>NW_017321892.1:0-334 GCF_000935625.1 Nanorana parkeri
TTTTGTTTTTTGCTTTTTCCGATTTTTATTAATATTTTTTCCTTCTCTTAGTGAAAGAGGTAAATGCCTCTTTGATTGAAAGAACTTTTTTGATGTAACTCTAATCCACGCCTAATACGGAGACACTGACAATTGATGATTGAGGCCAGCACATAATAATCCCTATTTTGAAAGACTGAAAATGTTATAGGATTGGCCCAATCTGTTTGCCTTTTTCTTCTTTTCTTTTGTTCGTTCTGATCTTGTGCCTTTTTTTATTTTTATTTTTGGGGCAATGATAAATGGTTTATTTTTATAAGTTACCATTATTATCGTTAATATCGGTCACTCCGAA
>NW_017321893.1:0-334 GCF_000935625.1 Nanorana parkeri
TAATATTTGTGTCATTCTCAAAACCTTTGGCCAGGACTGTAGAAAGGGAACTGTAGCTGAGAGATAAACTAGAACAGTGCATACCACATGCAGACAAAAGAGAGAAATCTCCTTCAGATGTGTAGGTGCAGGACAGAGAAATGGTAGTACAATGGCCTGGTTAAGGTGGAAGGAAGAGACCGCCCAGGAAAGATAAGAGGCCCTAGGCCTCAAGACAACATTATTCTTGTGTAGCACAAGAAAGGGTTCTGTACAGGTTAAAGTGACATTAAACCCTTAACATAAACCAATACTCTCTTTGCTGCTCTTCCTTTTAAATCCTCATGTCTTCTCA
>NW_017321894.1:0-334 GCF_000935625.1 Nanorana parkeri
TGTTCTATGGAATTTCAATAAAAAGATGTTTAAAAAAAAAAGACAGTAAAGAAAAAGGTATCAGTAATTACCATATATCTGTGAGTACTTGGGCAAGTATCAGTCCTTTTACGTGGTCCAAGGTAATCCCTAAAAAGGTTATCACCTGGGCAGGCCCCTCTACCTTGTGAGCGGCTACCGGGATATTTAACTCTTCAAAAACTTGCATTAGCACTTGCAAATCCCTCGGGGCCCTTGTAGGCATTGGCGGAACTACCAGGGTTGCAGCGGTCGCAATTGTGATCGGGCCCTGACGTTCTGCCTGTTGGGGGGGCCCAGAGAGGAAGAAGAGGGA
>NW_017321895.1:0-333 GCF_000935625.1 Nanorana parkeri
TACATACTTATTTCCTGTGCTCCTCAGCTCCATCTAGTGGCAGTAAAGCCGTGCGAGCGGCAGTCGCTCAGCTATACGCTGGGCAGATGTTTTATACATCAGCCCCATAGAAGTGTTTTGATTTTACATATTAAATGTCCTCAGCGGCTTTTATTTGGAAACAATAACAAGGCCGGAGTCATCCTGTAAAATCAGCACTACAATGTAACCACCCCGGGGCCTTGCCGCGCGCTTCACGCCAGGTACGGGGGGTGTAGACCAGTTTTGGTTTTCGGTGGGGAGACGCGGACTAGCCGCTGAGGGCATGGCTTTTCTTTTTATTGCTGATTTCAG
>NW_017321897.1:0-333 GCF_000935625.1 Nanorana parkeri
ATGAAACAGACAAATACGGGGAAGGCCCCGGGCCCAGACGGCTTTACGCTGCTCTACTATAAGAGGTATGCCCCCATACTTAACTCCCACTTTGTCAGAGCTCTTAATTCGGTCAAAGACGGGGATGGGCTACCCGCAGACTCTCTCGCTGCTCCATGTCGCGGTTATCCCGAAACAGAGAAAGGACCCAATGACCTGTTCGAGTTACCGCCCTATTTCGCTACTAAATGTCGACACCAAGTTATTCAAAATTCTAGCATCGCCACTGCTTCCATACATAGGGGATCTGATCGACCCTGACCAAGCGGGATTTGTCCCTTCTCGTGAGGCCAG
>NW_017321898.1:0-333 GCF_000935625.1 Nanorana parkeri
AAGAAGAACTCTGGGCAGAAATTTTATTAACCCTTGCAGTGTAGAGGTTAACTGCTCGTTTTTGTCTAGGGTCAAAAAAAGTTATACTCACCCGATCTTCAGAGCCATCACCAATCCCTTCAGCCTCTCTCCTCCTCCTCTCCAGCAATGGCATGTCCCTCAGCATCCTGTATTGGACACGATTACTTGAGGATTCCTAAACTATTGCAGCGGAGGGGGGGAGATGCTCCAGGGTCCAGTCCCACTGCAAGGGTTAATAAAATGTAAAATAACCAGGGATTAATTTCGATTTATTACAACGCACATACAGATCCAACTACATTGGCCTATACA
>NW_017321899.1:0-333 GCF_000935625.1 Nanorana parkeri
TTCTCCCCCCTGCCACATGGCATTGAATACCCTGTGTAAGGTGGGTAAAACTTGGTTTTGTAATAACTTATAGAACTCATTAGAATACCCATCCGGTCCTGGCGACTTTCCATTGGAAGAAGTTCTAAGAGCCTGCAAAATCTCCTCCACAGATATGTCCTCGTTAAGATGTGAGAGAGCCTCCTGGTCTATAACAGGTAAGGATACAGATCTCAGGAAGGACTCACCCCTTTCCATGTCTATTGGGGTAGCTGAGTACAGCTTACGATAAAACAGCTCAAAGATACGGTTAATTTTCTTTGGGTCGGAGGTCATGTCCCCATTCTCAGATCG
>NW_017321900.1:0-333 GCF_000935625.1 Nanorana parkeri
CTAAATATCCGAACCGAATTTTTCCGCAGCTTACATGTCTACTTGTAGGATCTCCTCTTTGAATTCTAGACTTCCCCCAACCTGCCCGAGTCTGGCTACATTGTCAGTGATGTGTGAACAATCCAGCAGGAGGAGTGAAGCCCCATTGTAACAGCTGACAGAACGGTGCAGACCTGGGAACTGAATGCAGAGATTCCACTGTAGGAGTCCCCTAGGGATAAAAGCAGCATGCTGACTTTACATTATAGTGCAGGGAAAACCCTGACAATGAACTTCTCGGAATTGCTCCCATTTGGTTGGATAAATAAACAATTTAAGTGTTCTAATAAGTGA
>NW_017321901.1:0-333 GCF_000935625.1 Nanorana parkeri
GCCTCAGAGCAGAGAGAGGAGGCTCCCAACTCTTCTCTGGGTTCTGACCCAGTGGGTTCAGCCTAGGGTTGCCACCCGTACGGGTTTCACCCGTACAACCCGGGTTTGGAATCATGTGCCCGGGTCTGTGGCCACCTCCCGCCCGGGAAAATAATTCAAACATTACATTGCCGCATACCTGCATTTCTTGCGGCGGACGGCGGGTGGCGGACGGCGGGTGGCGCTGTCTCCTGTCCCTCGACTCTCCACTATTTATTACATTTTTATCACATGCAATATCAATTGGAAAGGGGGGGGGGGATTAGTATTGCACATTAAACATGCCCCCCAAAA
>NW_017321902.1:0-333 GCF_000935625.1 Nanorana parkeri
GCCCTCAGGCGGCCGCTTGCCTTGCAGTAGCGCCGGGCCTGTTACTGTGTCACTGTGTTACTATGTTACAGTGTTGCTAGGTTACAATGTTACTATGCTACAATGTTACTGTGTTGCTATGGTATTGTGTTCCTATACTATGTTACTGTGCTACTATATTACTAGGTTACAATGTTACTATGTTGCTGTATTGCTGTGTTACAATATTACTATGTTGCTGTGTTACTATGTTGCTGTATTGCTGTGTTACAATGTTACTATGTTGCTGTGTTACTATGTTGCTGTGTTACAATGTTACAATGTTACTATGTTGCTGTGTTACAATGTTACTAT
>NW_017321903.1:0-333 GCF_000935625.1 Nanorana parkeri
ACATATGGCAGGCAGGGTGGTGAGGCTGGCACTGAGGAGGGTATAGGAAGAGAATGGTGAGCAGACAGATACTGTCAGGGTGTCTCAGAGCTCCAAGACCCAATGACACAGGTCCTTAGGGATAGGAAGAAAGACTTCTCTGGAGCGGGCTCTGGAAAGAGGTGACCAGAAATCTTGTTGCCTTGTCCATCTCTCATTCTCTCTGCTCCCTCTAATCCTTCCTTTCTGGCTGCATGGAGGGAGTCGGACATAATGCCGATGAAGGAATAATGATGGCCGTGTCCTGCAATATCACGGTGATATGAATATGACCAGCACACCTTTCCATCTTCA
>NW_017321904.1:0-333 GCF_000935625.1 Nanorana parkeri
TGTTGGCGCTAAATAAATCCTGTATAATAATAATAATTGGACTGCTATTTCATGGTCCTAATTAATGATACATCATTCTCACCACCCATCTTGGTAAGTGTCCTCCAAGATTTATTCTTCAGGCCAAAAGATTTCTCTGTTTAAAGGAGTTCTAAGGTCACAACATATACTATCCTGTTATAATATCAGAATTGTAATAGGAATACAAACTAGAGATGTTTTTGATAATGCAATCATGATGCAAAAACTAAAACTTTGTTTAGCCTTAAACTAAAAATACATTTGCATTTTTTTTGCATTTATTTTAGTTTTATTGGGTTCTAAAAAAAAAAA
>NW_017321905.1:0-333 GCF_000935625.1 Nanorana parkeri
AAAAATCAGCTGGTCCCCTGAGCACTGGCCCTGATATCCTGATCTAGGGTGACTCCTTGCCCTTGCAGAGTCCTGTGGAGCCACCCTTGCAAGGGAGCACAGCAAGCAAGCCACTTCCCTCCTCTCTTATCCCTCTTCCTCCTCCAAGCTAGTAGATGGACGGCTGCTGCAGACTGATCGGTCCCTTGTTATCTCGTACTGGGCAGGATGTTCAGGGAAGCCGAGCTGAGAGCCAGATGTTTGGGAACATGATGACTGTAAGTGGTTGGGCAAAAATGTAAAGTAATACTTTACCGCCTCATTCCATATGCCATGCTGTATGTTCCCTATTCC
>NW_017321906.1:0-333 GCF_000935625.1 Nanorana parkeri
ATATTATTTTCTTTTTACCTGGAGATGGGCTTTAAACGTCCCCATAAACCACATACACTTATCCATCTTACTTATAAAGCCATAAGGGCAATAGCGGTTCACAACAATCATCTAATCTAGGAGGTATTCATTTAAGGTAGTCAAGCACGTCCCAAATACAAGGCACAGAGAACGTTTCCAGAAGACCTACAAAGACTGTATAAAGTCTACAGCCATTCATTTATGGTCACAGAGCCAAGCCATAATTACACACCAGTGAGACCATTACATTTGGCTATATCTAACAAGAACAATTTAAAAAGGAGGAGAACTATGGGGTCAGTGTTTTTCCCC
>NW_017321907.1:0-333 GCF_000935625.1 Nanorana parkeri
TATACACATACAGCACAGCAATGACCTATACACATACAGTAGCACGCACACAGGACATGATAGACCGATCATGAGAAGCACACGGATGACACACATAACTAGACATGTCGGCTGGTCAGAGACTTCTTCTCTAGGTATAGATCCTCACTGACGGCCGCCATGTCACCCGTCTTCTCGGACCGCAATGTAGGTGAAGTGACTGGTACAGGTGACACGTCATGGCTCCGTCACCTCATCACAGACACTCCTAGGAAGTTCCTCGGTGGGAGGGGACTCTGGAGGGGGGAGGGGACTCTGGAGGGGGAGGGGGACTGTGGTGGTGGGAGGGGACTC
>NW_017321908.1:0-333 GCF_000935625.1 Nanorana parkeri
TTAATATTGAAAGTAATCACATTGTGATCACTACTACCCAGAGTCTCCCCAATTACAATATCCTTGATTAATTCCCCATTATTCCCCTTTTATTTTACTGTTGATATATATTTTGTCTCTCTTTAATAATATATTTTTCTGCACCGTTTCTTTTATTAAAGGATGATCTTAAAAATCGTTAAGCGTGTCTCTATGCTATAAATAGGAACCTAAAGTATCCTTGTCTCTGTGAAGAGCACTAATGAATAGTGAATCTTGTCATATTCCTGTCTGAGAGGACAGTTGTATCATAGGCATTAGACATGTGCACTGCCAAAAAATTTGTTTAGTTTC
>NW_017321909.1:0-333 GCF_000935625.1 Nanorana parkeri
ATCATGTACCTGAGGATGAAACCTGAAGCTGGGAAGGATTCTCTTCCGACTCGTGTCCTACGACCCCTGGAGTTTGAAACAGGAGGCCACAGGGCAGCGAGAAGCATGAGTGCCACGGATTGGAAGCGGACACTGTGCAGGAGTCTTCTTGTAGAGAGGTCAGCAGGCCAAGGATCAAACCGAGGCGGTGCAACGTAGGAACAGACTCAGGAGCTGGAAGTCGTGGTCGAGCAAGCCAAAGGTCAGATCCAGCCGGGTATCAAAGCACAGAATCAGCAGGCAAGAGCATGCGTGGCCACCATTGTACCCTTACACCTTTTGTAAGTGATCTGG
>NW_017321910.1:0-333 GCF_000935625.1 Nanorana parkeri
GTGATGGTCTGCAGTGAGCTGCAGATGGGATTTTGGCTGCTTAAATTCTCTGTTAGCCAAGGTGCAAAACTTAAGAGAAAAAAAAAAGAGAAAGGCAGGGGTTACTCGAAGTACAGATAACCCTCTACCCCCTTATAAACTGGAACAAAATTTATGGTTTGACATACATGAAGCAAGCATAAGCTATCGCTTAAAACATCAGAGATAAGCAGACTTTAAAAACAACTTGTGAATGCATAGAAATAATACAATGACATCACAGATAGTTGGGTTGCAGCAGTAGAGATTTTAGGTATTCTGGAAGATGAACTAGATGAGCATTAGAAAATATTC
>NW_017321911.1:0-333 GCF_000935625.1 Nanorana parkeri
ACACCCCCGCCCGGACTACAAGTCCCATCAGTCTTAGCACCTTCAATCATAACATTTGGCCGCTGCCTGCATCATCATATAGAGGAAGCTCCGCCCACAAGACACGCCCCCAACTGAAGTGAGTGACAGGGACTCCCGGGGCATTGTCAATCACTCCGCCTTGGAGGAGGAGCAGAGGCGTGTCTTCTGTGTGTGGTCCTCCCATGAGGAACAGGCATAGGACCCTGGAAGGCAAAGGAGACCCCGAAATCCAGGATGCGGGGGCAGAGATCATGAGCACCTCCCCCACCTACATGTAACATGTCAGCGTCTCTCCCACATGCATGTAACATG
>NW_017321912.1:0-333 GCF_000935625.1 Nanorana parkeri
TCCTCCCCTGCCCGCAGGTGACGGCGGCGGCCGTTACAGGATCTTATGAAGTCAGCAAGTCACCATGTTTTCCCTACGTGCTGGGTCTCAGGATGTGTGTTCCTTGCATAGAGAAAAGTCTTTGCTTTATGAGATACATATCCTTCCTTAGATATAATATTTCCGATCTCCCATCCCTCTATAACTTCCATTATCTCAAACTCTAGGTCTGAATGGTATTTAGTAGAGGTGCACTGAAATGAAAGTTTTAAACCAAAAATAAAAAAAATGTCAGGCCAAAACCGAAAATATTGTTACATTTTTTAAATATTGTCTTACATAGTCAGTGAAAAA
>NW_017321913.1:0-333 GCF_000935625.1 Nanorana parkeri
CAGACCCTTTAGGTCTGGTAGGAATTTTAGGAGGGATCCCATTTAAAATAAACAAAGAAAAAGGTGTGTGAAGTTCCCCCTCAAAGCCTTACCAGGCCCTTAAGGTCTGGTAGGAATTTTAAGGGGGAACTCCACCCCACAAAAATGGGGAAAGAATGTGGGTCCTCCTAAAATTCCCAACCAGACCCTTTGTCTAGCACCGGCCTAGTATGGTGCAGGGGGGAGGCTGCTCACTCATCCCCCCCCCCCTTTCTTGCCCTGCCAGGCCTGTGAATTTTAGGGGGGACCCCGCGTTCCCCCTTAAAATTCCTACCAGACCTAAAGGGCCTGGTA
>NW_017321914.1:0-333 GCF_000935625.1 Nanorana parkeri
GCGGGGGTACAGACCCGGGAACTCAGCACAGGGATGGGGGATGGTTCACATAGCCATGTAGACTGTCAGCTCTGTGGCTCAGTCCCCGGCGCAGACTGTGGGAATACCTGGTATGATTACAGCCCATTGTGAATAAACACAGACACAGCGGGGAGGCGGTGGGAGGGCCACAGGGACAATGGGGGCCCCTTCTCTCCCATCGCTCACATTATTACAGAGTGTTTACTGTCAGCTGAGGAAACAGAAGTTTATGATGTTTTCCTGACACATACGATGGAGGGTCACAGCCGGGGGAGGGGAATAATGGAAGCGCCGGACAATAATGAGGACAGG
>NW_017321915.1:0-333 GCF_000935625.1 Nanorana parkeri
CACTGATGGCATTGCAACTATGAGGAGGTCCTGCAAAACCACAGGAAGCATGAGGTAAGGCTCTGTGGGGACTCTGGAAGATTGTCAATGCCATCCCACTGAACAACAATGCATTTGCCCCAGGTGTTCTGGTCTAGCTTATTGTTTTAAGTCTTAACTGGCTATAGCTGGTGGCAGGTCCGCCATCAGGGGGTACGGCAGATACTCATGTCCATCCGGGACCCTTACATGAGTATCGGCCGATGGTGAAAGGCGAGGAGGCGGCCGGGCCCCCGCAGAGCCGGAGGAGGCCTGGCCCTAGCAGCGCAGGGTCCCAGCATTGCCGATCCAGCG
>NW_017321916.1:0-333 GCF_000935625.1 Nanorana parkeri
CAAAAAAGTGTCATGTTTGTCCTTTCAGGTCAGAAGTGGAGGTTTTGGGTCTCACGGACGATGTGAACAACGAGTTTCTTGTTCTTTACTTTGAGAATAAACGTCGCTCAGGAGGCGGAGTCATTCAATCCTTCACCCGGGAGAAGTCGTCGGCGCTAATCACTTTTGTGGATCCTGCAGGTAAGTGAATCAATCCGGAGACTACAACCCCCAACCGGAGCTCATCCCTCATCATCATTATCCTTTCACTTCCTGTATATATGTACAAACGTCACAAACCACTTGTGAGATGGAGGAGGAGGAAGCGGTGCTGGGTCAGTGATCTGTATATAA
>NW_017321917.1:0-333 GCF_000935625.1 Nanorana parkeri
CCACCCAGGTGCACGCGGGGTATATAGGCACAAGCAGTCCAGTGGAAGACACACTCATGGGTCTTGTATTGAAGCAATATGAATAGATTTATTGGTTGACCAATAAACCCATTTATGTTGCTTCAATATAAGGTCCGCAAATGTCTCTTCCCCTAATCTATAAATATATCATATTAATATAGTTTTGTAATCAATTTTACAGTATATACTCACAAGACATTTACCCTTTGATTTGTTACATTAATTTAATTCCTCTAACTTGTTTATAATGACGTTTCCACTGACTAGGGGAAGACAATTGAAAAGCTTGGAGTTTGGTCTGAGGATGGTCTT
>NW_017321918.1:0-333 GCF_000935625.1 Nanorana parkeri
ATACGCAGCCACTGAATTGGGGGCGGACCAATCACTGTACAGGATTCTCTCCTTTGGTATAATCCTATTTCTTATAGGACGAGCTGCCTTGGTTTCTAATAGTAACCGCACTTCCTTTGCCCTGTGTTGGTGCATTATGGGGGATCTCCGGTCTATCTTCATTTTGTCTTTAGTATGCACGTTAGCTGATCTCCTAAATGTGGTCTGTGCCCGCCCCTTGGCTGTCAGTGGTGGGGCAGGAACAGAAATGGCTCCTCCCCCTAATGTCATTGGTTCTGGGGCACAGGAAGTGGATTTCATGGCGAGGGCTTTGTTATGGGGTCAGTGCTCATA
>NW_017321919.1:0-333 GCF_000935625.1 Nanorana parkeri
AATCCATATCTCTTCTCATGCTGGGGGAGAACTTCCCTTTGAAGGCTGTGAAAGTAGCAGGCTTTAATTTTTTTATCCTGGAGGCAGCAGCATAACCTTCTAGAGGCAGCAGCATAACGTATGTGTCGGAATTCTAAAATTCTTTAGAGCCGTGTCCCTCAATGGACTCTGAGAAAATGATTTTAAAATGAGAACAAAATCCTATTTTTCCTGCAGATTGTATTAAAATATTTATAATTTTTAAGGCTGGTAATGATTAAAATGTTCGATTTAATCAAAATTTTTAAAAATCAATTTCGATTAATTATAACGCACATACAGATCCAACTTCAT
>NW_017321920.1:0-333 GCF_000935625.1 Nanorana parkeri
CACTGAAGAGCTCTGAGACGGGAGATTTTGCGGTAGAATTGGCGCCGGTTTTGTCACCTGTGAGATGTTAATAAATGGCGGTGCTGGGAGCGCGGGGGAGGGGGGCGCAGTGCAGGCCGGCGGTAATTAGTATCGATTAGTCTGATGGTTATCTGTAATCATTTCCAGCGTTATGTGTGAGACGGTTTCCATGACATCGGCCAAGTTATGCGCCGCGCCTGGTCGGTGGCGAGATTGTCCTTGTTAATGTGCGTTTATCAGGAGTACGCGGCGCGCCGGAGATAAATCATTTCTCTCTAATTAGCGAGGAGCAATTCCATCTTCATTATCCCG
>NW_017321921.1:0-333 GCF_000935625.1 Nanorana parkeri
CTACCGGAACCACCTGGGTGTGCACACCTTCAGAATTGTTTATTCGGAGTTTTAGGCTCCTGGCCGGCCTTCGCCTTGATGCCTCGCAACAAGGACGACTGTGCCCCTCTCCACTGGGGTCTGGCAAATTGCCGACCTGGCCTGTAGGTTCGGGCATCTTTAAATCTCTGAGAACCCTGGTTGGGCCGAAAGGGCTGCTGCCTGCGCTTATAAGTCTGAGGAAGCAGACCTGACTTGCCACCCGTCACTCTCTTTATCGCGTCGTCCAGCGTTTTCCCGAACAGACTTTTTCCGTTGAAAGGAATAGCACATAATGCCTGTTTTGATGCCGAA
>NW_017321922.1:0-333 GCF_000935625.1 Nanorana parkeri
TAAGGTCAATGCAACTCAAATGAACATGACATAACATCTTAACGCGGGTAAAGGTCAAAACCAGGGTGTATTTTAGTGGTTAAATTGCGTTCTAAAGATATATATAAGGTGATATGAAATATGTTAAGGCACTCAGCAATATTTCTAGTATTTCTAGTATTTCTAACCAGAATATCCATAGGTGAAGATCAATAACAATCAGTTCTCATTATCAACATCAAGCGGGGACATTGCTTCAGAGGATATTGGGTGTATAAGGTCTAAGGCGGTGTAATGGTGTGGTAAGTAAAAGTCTCAATGTGGCATTGTGCGGCCTGTAGTGGCCATAATAAG
>NW_017321923.1:0-333 GCF_000935625.1 Nanorana parkeri
ACTGGACTAATACAGCTTACCCATTTATATTGCACTATATAGATATATCTAGAGATATAGATCTAGATATATCTAGAGATATAGATCTAGATATATCTAGGAGATATAGATCTAGATATATCTAGAGATATATAGATATAGAAAAAGCACAATCCCCTATAAACAAGAAATCCCTAAATAGTGGAGATGGTCTAGTAAATGGATCACAATGGGTAATATATTATAACAAAGTTTAATGATAGTCAAACACTATATTTATAAAGACACCTATAACAAGACATTTAAAAACAAATAAAAAACGCTTCCCTAGAATCACCTGAATATAATGATACG
>NW_017321924.1:0-333 GCF_000935625.1 Nanorana parkeri
CCCCATCTCTACTCTCTTCTCACATTCAATCTCCAACTCTTGGGAAAGTCTATATCTCCATTTAGGTACACCTCTAGTGATTAATTTATTAGCCATAATCCCTTTCTCCCCATCCACTTCCTTTATATATAACTTCACTCTATTCTTAATCAATGTGCACTCCTCAAGTGTTATTATGATTTCTGGGATCAATATGCCCCATTCTCATTATGATTTTCCCTTAATCCTTGTCCCGTCCTCCCCCCTCCCTCTAATACTAGTGTTCCCACTTTTACTTTGAATCCTTAATCTCAAAAAAATTTCAGGGATGTCCTTTCATTGCCAAACCCTATA
>NW_017321925.1:0-333 GCF_000935625.1 Nanorana parkeri
CCCGACGCCCAGGACATGCAGTTTCGGGCACGGGGTGAGTAGTTTTTTTTGTACATTTAGCCCTGCTCCTGAGAAGCAGAGTTAAATGTACAGTGGGAGCCACTGCTCATTTAATACAAGTGGTCTAATTAGATCACTTGTATCAAACCGAGCGGCGGCAATCGTGTCCGGAGCCCCCCCGCCGAAACCCCCTGCTCCTCTCGGGGACCCGTGACTATGTCATTGGAGCTCACCATAGAGCCGTCCAATCTTCATCTGCTCTGTGTGATCACTTAGACCGTGGCACTGTAAACACAGCGCCACCTGTCTCAGCTGTGACTAACTACAGCTGTC
>NW_017321926.1:0-332 GCF_000935625.1 Nanorana parkeri
AACAACCAAAGGGAACATCCAATTATAAATCCCATCGGGGGGGGGGATAGCCCCTTTCCGGATGTAAGCCTTGTAGCAACGTTTGGTCATAAGAGAATAGGACAATAATACAGTAACATGGATTCCTTCAACAGCTTAGACTAGGACCTCATAGTGGTTACAACATTAACAATAGTGTATAATATAACCATTCCAATGGTCGTCACAGTACAGGTAAAATACAGCTCACAGCAAGTTTTGTATCGGTGGGACAGCATCTACTGTAGGTTTTGGTCTCTGTATTCCATCCTTGGGAGCACGAGTGAGTGGCGACAGAGGATTAAGTCTAGGGA
>NW_017321927.1:0-332 GCF_000935625.1 Nanorana parkeri
ATTTCCAGTATCCAACTACTTTTTCAGCTAAAAGTAGTTGGATCTGTATGTGCGTTACAATTAATCTTAATAAATCGATAAAAAAAAAAAAATTTGATCAATCGAACACGAAAATTTTAATCAGTACCAGCCCTAATTTTAATAAAATGCAATCTGCATTTTGAATAGCTAGCAAGAGATTTTTTTAAAAAGTTCATGCAAACCCAATCAGTAAAATCTGTTAACGTGTTTATGCTTTACATTAAAATAATTCCTGGTGATCCTGCCATTAATGTCCTTGCTCGCACTTTTCATTCTTTTAACCCTTTCGCTGCCAAGCCCTCCGGAACATT
>NW_017321928.1:0-332 GCF_000935625.1 Nanorana parkeri
AAAAAGTCACACACACTAATATTTTGTTGGACCACCTTTAGTTTTGATTACAGCACACATTCACCATGGCATCACTTTGATAAGCTTATGCAATGTCACAGCATTTATTTCCATCCAGAGTTGCATAACATTTTCACCATGATCTCATAGTCATGATGGGAGAGTCAGACCACTGCGTAAAGTCTTCTCCAACACATCCCAAAGATTTTCAATAAGATTAAGGTCTGGACTCTCTAGTGGCCAATCCATATGTGAAAATGATGTCTCATCCTGCCTGAACCATATATAGGTAGGCAGCTGACCTCATTTTATGGGCACATACCATTGCTGAA
>NW_017321929.1:0-332 GCF_000935625.1 Nanorana parkeri
AGGTACAATGCATACCCCGTTACAAGGTACAATGCATACCCCACACTTATGCTGTACTATAACTTATATTCCATGTTCTGTGCTGTACAGTACTGAAACCACCACCTGCTGCATACACCGCTTGCTACACCTTCAATTGTATGATATTATATGCATATACAAGTTTGTAGTGCTATGCATTCCAAGCCATGCTGTCAGCAGTAGTGCCTTTAGCTGTACAGTACATTCTATACAATTTAGCTGTGCTGTATATTATATATGTTGTGTGTGAGTAGTATACACTACCTATTGTGCCTTAAGCTAAGCTATAAAGTGCTTGCTATTCTTTCCTA
>NW_017321930.1:0-332 GCF_000935625.1 Nanorana parkeri
CTCACCCTGCACAGAGATTTCCCAGCTTGCAGGACAACAATTTCAGGCCAGCAGACAGAGCGATCATCACTAGGGTTGGTTAATGCCACAGTTAACCCTTCACACACTAAACAGTAGCTGCCACCACATGTTTTAATGGAAAACACGAACCGTTCTCAGCAAATGCTGTGCTAATTCAGAAACTTAAACAAAGCCTATGATACCACTGTCATTTCAGACAGGAAATACTTTATACAGGAGATACTTTAAATTCTTATTTAGAATGTAGAGATATGCTTAAATATTTTTAAGATCATCCTTTAATAAAAGAAACGGTGCAGGAAAAATATACA
>NW_017321931.1:0-332 GCF_000935625.1 Nanorana parkeri
CGTCACAAACTTACAGCGGACGCGATCATTAGCGCACAGCTCTGCTCAGTGAGGGAACAACTTTGCTCCTTGTGTATTTTTAAAGTGAAAGCATCTCTGCTCAAATGTCGCCGTACCTTTTTACGAGTACGGCAACCGGTGTGGGAAATATCTTGCGAGAGCGGTGCGCAAACAGCAGGCCCAGACATTTGTCCCCTTTTTATCACTTCTCCCGCATGTTTTAAACGCTCACTCCCATTGGTGATAGCAGAAACTTTTGCGGATTATTACAGAAGTCTGTATAGTCTACGTACCCCACCTCCCCATGTGGAGACCCCTCGCGTTTGACCCGC
>NW_017321932.1:0-332 GCF_000935625.1 Nanorana parkeri
GTAGTTTAGAAGGCAGGCTCTGTGAGAGCGGTGACACCAGGGAGTTCATATTCACTGGGCAAAGTGCAGTTGTGTCAGTGCATGGAGGCATCTCCAATACGTTTATGGGCATCTCCAATAAGTTTACAATCTTCTAGATCAGGGGTAGGCAACCTCGGCACTCCAGCTGGAGTGCCGAGGTTGCCTACCCCTGATCTAGAAGATTGTAAACTTATTGGAGATGCCCATAAACGTATTGGAGATGCCTCCATGCACTGACACAACTGCACTTTGCCCAGTGAATATGAACTCCCTGGTGTCACCGCTCTCACAGAGCCTGCCTTCTAAACTAC
>NW_017321933.1:0-332 GCF_000935625.1 Nanorana parkeri
AGACACACCGGCCGCCCCCCCGGTTGTTACGCCACTGCCAGCACGCCAGAAGCATTTCAAATCCAAATGCTCACTTATTGAAACATCATGTCATCAGAACAAGGGTGCCCCTCATCAGGCTCAGCAATGACGCCATTGCTAAACCCGATGAAGGGGACCGTGTGTGGCCCCGAAAGCACTTGTTCTGATGACATGACTTTTCAATAAATGAACATTTGGATTTGAAATGCTTCTGGTGTGCTGGTGACATCTATCTACAGGTATTGATTGGCGGCGCCATCTGCAGTCACTACTAGGGTTGCCACCTTTTCTTAAAGCGAAACCCGAACACT
>NW_017321934.1:0-332 GCF_000935625.1 Nanorana parkeri
AAAAGTGTAAGGGCTCTGCATCTCCCCGCTCAGTTGTTAGCAACCTGGGAAGCTCTTGCTGGCATCCTGCCGAGCTCCTGGCAACCAGTGGTATCACTGGTTGCCAGGAGCTTGGGGGGATGCCGGTCAGAGCATCCCAGGTTGCTAACAGCTGGGCAGGGAGATACTGTATTTATGACTCTTACACATCTCCCTGGCCATTTCTTAGCAGCCCTGCTGCTCTGCCTGTCAACACCCCACGTGACCCAAAGAGATGCCGGCTGAGGCAACTGCCTCTTCATAGGGACGACGTTGGGGGTCCAGAACACACGGCTGGCTTCACAGAATCACAA
>NW_017321935.1:0-332 GCF_000935625.1 Nanorana parkeri
GGTAATGGGTTGGATGACACTGGCCGTCATCCAGCCAGAAGACGGTTGGTGGCAGCTGGAGCGAGATGACCTTCTGCGTGGAACTTAGACTAAGCCGACCTATGGGGATTTCTCATTCTAGCGCCTCAGCCTCGGTTCCGGGACAGTGGCACCGCAAGGATGGTCACATGGTCAGGCCTCCACAAACTACTGACCACGTGCATTCGGTATGTGTGGAGATAAGTTCATATACATGAACAACAAGGTGAGTGATCAGACAGTGCCAGGGCCGCCGACGACTGGTCACAGCCTGACACAGCATGCTGAGTCAAGGAAGAAGTCAGGTTATAAGC
>NW_017321936.1:0-332 GCF_000935625.1 Nanorana parkeri
TTCCCAACACATCCCGGGTCTCCTTCCCTTCCCAACACATCTAAGCACAGTGTACACCCAGACCAGGCCCAGACTGTGGAGACTTCCTCTCACCTACAGGGAACCAGAGGCCGCTGTCCCGCAGGTAAGTGTTGAGGGATTTGCGTGTGACACCGGGCTCTACCGTCACATGGAAGTCCTCAGTGCTCAGGTTCAGGATCTTGTCCATACGAGTCATATTGAAGCAGACGCCACCCTGGGGAGGAGGGAGGAGACATCGCTGAGGAAATGTCACAGCTCAATGATTGACTGCCTCCTGCCGGCATTATCCGTCCGTCCATCCATCCGCCTGC
>NW_017321937.1:0-332 GCF_000935625.1 Nanorana parkeri
ATTTTGAGCCGCACATCAGCTGCATTCAGCCCATTTCACCTTCCCTCTGCTTGGCCGAACAGTCTCAGCACGTTTGGCTGAACCGAAGGGAAGAACCCTCACAAGATGTCATGGGACTCGCTCCGCTCATTTGTTTACATGCCATGTGAGGACAGTGAGCTGTCATGGAATGAAAAAAATGGGCGGTGTGAGTCATGATGGATTTCTGGATAATGTTCAGATATGGCTTCTTCTTTGAATGATATCAATTTAACCTGTATTTTTGGATGTCATAATGAATTGTGTTCACAGACAGATTTTTGGAAGTATTCCTGAGCCCATGCAGTGATGTC
>NW_017321938.1:0-332 GCF_000935625.1 Nanorana parkeri
GTGCGTGATTTTATACACCTGTGACCATGGAGGTGATTGGAGGACCTGAATCCAATGATTTGGACGGGGGAGGGGCCCAATACTTTTGGCAATATAGTGTACTTCCCCCGGTCACTCTGTACACGGCTGATGACAACTTCTCCTGGTCTTCTAAGGTCCGTCGTCTTCCAGGTCTGCCATTGGGCAGCCTCTGATGAGGTGTCTCCGGGCAATAAGCGTTGGAGTTGTCCAGGTGCCTGATTCCATTCTTGGCATCTTAAAAATGCCACCGAAGGGCCCAGGTTGTACACTCCATTCAGTGGCGGAACTACCAGGGTCGCAGAGGTCGCGGC
>NW_017321939.1:0-332 GCF_000935625.1 Nanorana parkeri
ATAAGTTATTTTGGGGTTGAATCTTTGCTGGATACAAACACTCTTGCCTCTGCTTGTTTGCAATTCCTTTTATTTCTTTGAAGAAATACCCCACTATCCAGGAATTATTGTGACCTTACCTAATGCCTTGCTGTCTTTTACTGAGTTAGAACAAGGCGTTTTACTCTGCTATTAGCAATTAAAACATTGAATGTTTAAATGTGCCCATACACCTTGCGATTATCGCACGATTTTCGGTTTCGTCCGATAATCGACCAGTTGATTGGAAGTGCACAACCGCATTTCCTGTACAAGTGGCCGAATTTCGTCTTTCGGGCAAGCTAGAAAATTTT
>NW_017321940.1:0-332 GCF_000935625.1 Nanorana parkeri
TGCGTTGGTGCTGGTCTGTGGCCTGTCATGTGTCTGTGCTGATCTGAGGTCTGCCATGCGTTTGATGCTTGTTTTGAGGTCTGTTGTGCATTGGTGCTGGTCTTAGGTCTGCCATGTGTTGGTGCTGATATAAGGTCTGCCATGCGTTGGTGCAGATCTGAGGTCTGCTGGAGCGTTCGTGCTAGTCTGAGGTCTGCCGTGCGTTGATGCTGGTCTCAGGCCTGCCCTGCGTTGGTCTGCAGTGCACAGTGTGCATTGGTGCTGGTCTGAGGTTTGTCGTGTGTTGATGCTGGTCTGAGGTCTGCAGTGCGTTGGTGCTGGGCTGAGGTCTG
>NW_017321941.1:0-332 GCF_000935625.1 Nanorana parkeri
AAGCCCTCTAGCTGTCGTGAAACTGTAGTGGAGTACCCTTTACTCACTTTCTCCAGTGACAGGCGTGAGTCCCTTTAACTCAGTTTCCCACAATCCTTTGGGCTCCCACAATTCCCTGGACTCCCGTCATCCCCTGTGCACTTGGACACGCCCAGGGCATATAGGCAGGGGCGTATCTGCCGCGTATCTGCCCAGGCAAGCCGGACTGCATAGAATTTGGCAGCCTCGGCTGCCTAATCTAGCAGGACAAGGAGGCAGAGGTGGAGACGAGGAGAATTGCGGGGGAGGAGCAGCAAAAGCAGCAGGAGGGGGTGGGTGCAGATCCCCATCAG
>NW_017321942.1:0-332 GCF_000935625.1 Nanorana parkeri
GGTGGTCAGTGGGGGGCTTCATGGACCCTGTTTGTGGGGGGTGGGGGTCTACTGTGGCCCCAGCTGCAGTGGCTCCCTCCCTCCGCCTCTCTTCCAACTGCACCCGGCCGGCCTGCCCGCATCCGATGCGGCTCTGCGATCGGCGGCCGCTTGGTCCTCAAGGGGGTCCTCGGAAGGCCCCAGCCGGCTGCCCTCTACAGCGCCTGATTAGAGGGCAGCTTGTGCTTGATCCAGCCAGCCCGGACCGCATACAGAGGCGATCTGGGCTGGCTGGACCAGGTAGAGGCATGCCAGGCATGTTAGAGGGCCCCTTGCTGGGGCCTCCCGAACAA
>NW_017321943.1:0-332 GCF_000935625.1 Nanorana parkeri
ACTCAAGGGAACAGATGAACCTGATCAAGGAATTCTTTCAAAATTTTTTTAAAAAAAGGTACTGGTTCATTCATTTACTGGTACATAGATAAACTTGAAATGACCAAAGTAAAAAGGAGAACTTAGCCTTTAACAGTTTCTGTAAGGCCCTTTATCACGGTGATTACTGGGATTGGGTGGCACAGTGTTTTGTCTATGTACAAAAACCTATGCTGTAAATGCCTGTTATGCATGTAGTACTTACACCACAAGTGAACAAAATCTCTTTATGAATTAACTTTCTGCACCTGAGGGAAAATAAAAGACTATGGGCCAGATTTACTAACCTGACA
>NW_017321944.1:0-332 GCF_000935625.1 Nanorana parkeri
TCAGAGGGACACGGGTGTGCTGTGGGCTCTCAGAGGGACACTGGTGTGCTGTGGGCTCTCAGAGGGACACGGGCGTAAGAAAAGGAGGATATCGGGGGAGGGGCATATTTCTATATTAGGTGGTTCTGATTGGCTGGTGTGTTGCAGATACTCAGGCAGCGCTGGACCTCATGGAACACACGTGTGCTCTGGATGACGCTCTGCGTGTTAAAGCCGAAAATCTGATTCGGATCTTTCAGAGTCATTTGTTCCAGGCTCTGCTCGGTAAGATCAATATCCTCCACCTTCTACTCCCGATCAATGGAGGTTCACCTTCTACTCCCTCACATACA
>NW_017321945.1:0-332 GCF_000935625.1 Nanorana parkeri
AAACTAACAAAAATGACATTCAGTTTGAAAGTCAACAGATGCGCGGAGCGAGCCATGACATCACAGCTCGCTCTGCCCATTTGACATCCTCAGCTGGCAAGAAAGAGTAAGCACACCACAATAGCAGCTGAGCCTCCAAAAGTAAATATACTAGCTTGGTAAATAAAAAGATAAATAAAAAAAGATACAAAAGTTGATATAGTTTTACAAACGGAGATCTACAGTAATAATAGTGAGTATCAGTGATGTGCAGTAAGGTCTGGGCTAGGTGAGGCATTCCCCATGCCTGCCCAGACTTGAAGCTGACAGCTTTTTCATGCATAATACTAGGT
>NW_017321946.1:0-332 GCF_000935625.1 Nanorana parkeri
ATCTCAAGGTCAAGACATACAAAACATACAAGTATATGCGTAAACAGGATCATGTTCAACAGATTTGTAACGTAGGGAGGTAATAGAACCTATCAGGCTTTGCATGTGGGAGCGACGCTTCCCATAAATCTCGAGCGACGATGTGAACCTGGTTAGGTTGAGAAGTAGATCCAATGATGTTCTTATGTTTCAATCTCATTAAAAAAGACATATAAAACAGACAAAAAGTTACATTAACAGGATCATGCTTAACAGAGTTGCATTATAGGCAAATTATTAAACCCAAACTATAAAAAATGGTACATGCATGAATCTATAACCAGCCTTTATAG
>NW_017321947.1:0-332 GCF_000935625.1 Nanorana parkeri
CAGTTGATTGCTGACTGACTGTTAGAATTCAAAATTCAACTGACTCCCAGGGGTGATTTCTGATTGGCTGTTTGAGTTCCGCTGATGTAATTCTGCTGTTGTCATCAGGTCCAGGGCTATAAAAGCAGCTGTTTGGATGGGCAGAGCCAGTTCACTGACTTCGGTTGCTGAACACTTTGCTTTCTCCTGGAGAAAGTGCGTTATTGGCTTGTGTATTCCTTACCCGAGCTTTCTCTTATTCATTTACTTCTACACATTCAGGTGAGATTTCTACATTGTTCTCTTATTATCCTCATATATCTATAGAGGGGAATTTATCAAAACTGGAGCCG
>NW_017321948.1:0-332 GCF_000935625.1 Nanorana parkeri
ATCAACTTCCTCCACACCGTTTCCACGGCGGTGTCCCCCCGCGGTGTTTCAAAGGAAAGAGATGTAGAGAAAAGGGAAGCAGAAAAGACGCCTAAAGATAGGAATTACTCTTATTACTCAACGGTACATAACAGATACTCACGTTTAGATTATATTTTTATAAATCATCACTATTTGGAAAGTCTGAAAGCATCACAAATAGTGGAGATAACTATTTAAGATCACGCCCCAGTCATAACTACAATAAACCTCTCCCTGGGAAACTGAAGGAAGACCTAAGTGAATTTTTTGTACTTAACGAATCCCCAGATATATCACCTGCCATACTATGG
>NW_017321949.1:0-332 GCF_000935625.1 Nanorana parkeri
GCAGGGACATTGCTGCAGTCCTAAAAGACCTGGGTCCCCTGGGCTCCTAGACTGAAATGGGATGACCATGGGGGCGGGGCTGTTTCCTGGCCTCATGTCTTTGTTCTTACCAGCCAGCCAAAGGCGTACGACCAGGATGACTAGGAGCAGGACAATACCAATCACTGTACAAACCACGACCGTTCTCCTGATCCTGGAACCTACGGAGAGGCAGAGGAACATCGCTCAGGAGGGAACACAACATTCTACTAGACCGACCTAACCAATCAGCTTCTCTCGTCAGTTTGTTCAGGTAAGGTTTGAAATTGAAAGAGAGAAGCTGATTGGTTGCC
>NW_017321950.1:0-332 GCF_000935625.1 Nanorana parkeri
AAATGGGGCTTTTGAGGCGCCAGGTGACAGATCCAAGAGATGACAAAATAACATGACATTAATAACAAAAACATATTTATTGCATACAAAAGGTTAAAAACAATAAAATTGATGTGTGCATGCTCATTGCTTACATCATCCTAGTAACAAAATATCTCCAAAAACACCCCAAACTGTCATGATTAAGGCATATTGAATGACACAAGACATCATTAAGTCATTCATAAAAAAATGTTCTTTCAATTTCATGGTTTTTAACCTTTTGTATGCAATAAAGATGTTTTTGTTATGGTCATGGTGGAACAGAAAAGGGTCTTCACCAAACTGGTCAC